>NW_013527026.1:3272180-3282480 GCF_000836215.1 Papilio polytes
AAGTTTGGCCTAGAAATTGTGATATATTTTTTTTAACAATTCTAGATGTTATTAGTGACAGGTCGGAGTATTTCTGCAAGTTATAATTTGAAGAAATATCAACTGTGTTTATTATTTGAATTGACTCGCATGGTTACGATATTTTTTTTTTCTAGGCATGTTTAAATAGACTTAAATGAAGAATTATTTTTACTAAAGAAAGTTATTGTGAAATATGAAGTTTACACACGAGAATTCAGTTTTTAAAAGAAGTTAACTGTATCGTGAGAAAATTAAAATAATAATGATAATGATTTTGTAAAACACGATTATGCAAGTGGGAATTAGTTAACCGATTGTTCTGCGAGTTATCTCGAGACAAACACGAGTAATGAGTTGCGAATTCTTTTATGTATTGTAAATAGTAGTCGTGTTATTGTGTTACCTTCATGGTGAAGCTGATCGGTAACTGCTTGTGGATGGGTCGGTGGCGGCGTGTTATATACGTAGTCCGCATCTCCCACTCGCTGGCCAAGCTCCGAGGGCCATGAAGAAGCGAACGGAAGCTGTTCCTCGACCGCAACTGACGCAAGCCATTGTCCCTGCACTGCGATTAAAAAAATCACACTCGTAATTACGAAAATAGGATCAGGGGAATCTTTGCGATTATAGGAACTTCGCGTCAAGGAATTAATACCGTCATATGGAGACAAAATTCACTTAACTCGTATATGTTTCTTATGATCGTTAAGGTTCTTCTATAAAGTTACTGACGCTGAGATTCCTGTACTGTCTTTTACCCTTTCCTTCCGTTCCCTCGTTTTCTTTGCGAAAGTAATATAACGCGTTAATGAAGTATGTATCTATCTGTTACAGATTGATGTTTAAAGGCAATAGTTATGGTTGCCAATGGCCAAATTCTACTTTTTCTGTTATCCTTTACTTATTCTATTACCCAATTGACTAAAACGACTAACTGCCATACTCGAAGACATTACAAAGAGTTCCTCGATGTACTTTTAGTATTGCACATACACACTTACATAAAGTACTGTTTAAGTAAACATTAAAGTGCTGAGTGTGGTCTAAGCTGTGGATATCCATTATTGTAAGATGGTACAAAGAATTTCTATAGAATATTTAATACTTGACCTTGAGACGCGATGGTCTTGTAAACCCATTAATGAAACAAAACACACCTCTGCTCAAACAAAAACGTTGTAATGTTTGCATATAACTATTTGGAGAAGATTCTTAGAATGTCCGGTGTAACAAGGGTCTTAACTTAGTACCAACTGCTTTGTATTTACCTCCAACTAGTATATGACGTATATCATAGGATGGTCCTATGGTGTAATTACCAAGCTTATTAAATACTTCGACATTTGCACATATTCTCTGAAAACTAGGGTAACCTAAATACTTCGACATTTGCACAAATTCTCTGAAAACTAGGGTAACCTAAATTGAAATTTTAACTCCTGCTTTAGGTTTTCGCTAGCGTCGTATTATAAAATAAAAAATGAGCATCTGTGCAATTAGTACAAATGTTTGTGCACAAAAGTGATGTTTCTTCATTGCATTAATCATATTGCATGATTGCTTTGACCGTGGGTTTTCACTCTATATGTGTAAAATTGTAGATAATCGCTCATATTTTCGTTTAAAGCACAAATATGTTTCGTCGAAGAAGTTTGTTAATTTAAATAGAACAAAACATATTGTACAGCCAAATGATGGAAAAAATATAATTTCTAACAGTTTCACTGTCAAGTCGATAAATGATACATCTTGTATTGCTTTTAAAACAATAATAAACAATATTTGCACATAAATGTCTTTGAACCGTGATCTTCGAAATTCTATAAACAAACCATTCCACTATCGTGTAACTTTGAATAAATAATAAGTTAGTAGCGCTTGGCCTCTGTTATTTGTGATACATTACCTGTGTATCATATTTCACACTCATTTTTAGTTTTAATTCAAATTATGAAATAACGGTTTAGTGAACGATACAAAATCTTCGAATACGTTAAACAAATTGTTTTCGTTTCGCAATATGCTAAAATTGTATAAACGATATATTCATGCATACATTTGGAAATAATAATTTATGAGTAAAATGTTTGACTTAACGTTCACCGTTGTTATTAATATTCTTAGTTAATTTAGCATCAGAATATAGTTAAATACAAATTAAATTAACATACAAAATATTTTGAACTATGTTCTGATGATGCTAAATTCTAACACTGTGTAGGGTTAAATGCTTAAATAAAAACTCTCGCCTTCGTTTATACTCCGAGTAACATTGTAGATACATTTGTTGCCATAAAAATCTTGGAGTCTCAATAGTCTAATTATAAAAAAAAATGCACACAGATCAAGCGTTCGTAAGTTCGTTTCCGCTATTTAAGCTTTTTCATCGAGAAATCTTTAATCATTTTATATTTTTTTTACTACAAAATCGAAAAAGTCAAAGACCTAAATGTTGTAACATGAGATAAGACTATATCCGAATATCAGGTAAGTACCTAACTATCCTTCATACTTCATATGGACAAGTCAATCTTCTATTGCCGATGGTGAAATGCCTTGCTTCCCATAATGCACAATGTTATGGAATTTCATATTGTAATGTTTGGTAATGCTCGCGTAGTGTCGAGTAACTGCGGTCGCCTGCATTGTCCTAGAGGTAATGTTGCACATCAATGGTCAGTACAAATAAAGCTTTTTTATTACACAATATGTAAATATATTATAGTTTTCTTATTTTCCTATTACTACATATTGTTTTGGTGCACAATGGTAAATCATTATTACATCGGCGGTATTGTGTAAATTTTAAATAATCGAATTAATTCCATTGAGCTACTTATTTCATTTGAATTTCTCATTTTGCATTTGTGGATATTTAAGACATACGATTATGTTTGAAACATTAAAGTTTTTGTAACATTTATACACAATTTATTCATTTGCATTTGTAGCTTTACCCTTGAAACAGTTCTAGCTTTTGAGTACTTATGTATTTTTTTGAGAAGCAGGAAAGTGACTTCATAAATTGATAATTACTTTACAGACAGCTCCAGTATATACATAATGACGTCAGCAGCTCAGATATACCGCAGGAGTCGTGATGTTTACACCCGGAGGTAGTTGGCCTTAAGTATAACAGTAAAAAAATTAATGATTAGTGTTTATAAAAAAATCTTGAAAAAATTAAAGCTTTATTCAAAAATGGCACGTCGTCTTGGACCTGAATAACCTTTAAGAATATTAGCAGTATTTATAACAATAAAATTATTAACTGAATATTGTAAATTATATTTGTCTTCTCTAAAGATACTTTGAGTGCCTGTGTTGCCCTATATAGAGTTAACCCTACCTTTCACTTAATAAGGTAAAATTACGTTGCAGAATAGGCAATTGCTAAGATTGATCTCAGACGTGTGACTTGTAATTATATTCGAAGAAATGCTGATAGCCTTCTTAGCTTCTCTTCCATTCTTGACAGATTGCGAAAATGAGGCGGGACTTCTGTTTTCAACGATCTGTAACTTGTCTTGTGTTGTCTTGGTTTTACTGTCGATAGTACTAAGATAGACTCAATTACGTACCAGTGTTTCTTTCTGAAACTGAAATACTATCCGTTATCGTTTTATGAGTAAAATCTCATAAACGCGACCGGCCCAAAGAGATCTATCACAAAGGATGTTGATCCTAAGACACGAAGGCATTACATTAACATAGTAAAGTTCGGTTGCGGTGGGCAGCTACCCTCTACTACAGAATCATAAAGTGTATTTTTTGGTCTATAAAGACTAGTTATACTATTGTTACTTATTCAAACCAAAAGAATATACTCAACAAAAAAGTTATAAAAAACAATTATCGATTTAGTACATAACTTAGATCCTTTAATTAATTATTTAATGCTAAAGCTATAATGCTATAATGCGAAGATAAATTACATCTGTCAGCGAAAATAAATCTAAATGAATTTAAAGTAGGTATTGCGTATGTCAGTCAAATAAAGGCTTAATGCTTTTCACGTGTAATTAAGTGTTTCATCTTCGTGTGAATTGTGAATGTTGTGCTCTACTGCGAAAGATTGCAATTCGCCGAGTGTTGTGGAGTAATTGCGAGCGGCATAAGAAGCTTTAATTCTCAGTGACGGTGATTTACCGTCGACACGCCAATATAGTATGACTTGAGTTGTTGACGTAGCGTTAAATATATCGATACGTCTGAGTGCCTGTCCCACCAAAGTGTAAATTGTCTGATAACAATCTAACGTGTAAAATATTTGATGGAAATATCGGATTTTGTCCCCTTATCTGACAGTGACGTCATTTTTAAGTTATCAGAGCCTCTATCAGCCTGTGGTGGGATAAGCCCTTAGTGTTATTATTCTTAATTTAAACGAAGTCACCTATCTATTTCTAAAGCCCCTCAATGATTTAAATTAATATGTAATAAATTTACGTGACTGGAAAACCACGATGTCGTTGATTACTATATTGGTTGTAAAGTTTAATATATCAGAAAAAAGAACCCACTTTGTTTACATGGTAATTCCACAGCATGAATCCGGTTCTTAAGTAAACATGCTTGTGATGGTTTCTTTTAAATCATTTCTGAGTTGTAATGATAATGCAAGATATGATAATTAGATAATACCTTTCTGATCCACGTTTCGTTGTAATTTCTTTAACAAAAAGGCGGTTTGCACCTGAAATCTTCTTTCAAATATGTTTCATTGTGACCGCTTGTAGCTGTAACGTCTTCATTGGTAGAGTTCGAGATGTAATTCAGTGCATATTCCCTGGACAAGTCAGTCGTTTTTCTTTATAACAAAACATAGAACTGTATAAATTTAAAAATATGCTACAATAATAGAATGATATCATAACCTTCATCGAATATTTGGATGCATCTGTTAATCGTTTGATACGAGCGAGTACGTGAGCGGGAGGTCAAAGAGACGTCTTAAAACAATAATTACTGACTGAACTAACAAAATTCATAAAGTAAATTACATCGACAAGGTCAGTTATAGTTATTCAAACATATACAGTAAGTAGGACAAAATTTGTTACGAATATATAGACCAACTTATAGATCTTAAGATTTTACTTTACTCCATATAAAAGATTTCAACGCATCCTTTTAGGCACGTTAACTTGTTCATTGGTAACAAATTAATTAGTAATTACTTGTGATAAGTACTTATGTTGGGCCACCAAAGTTGCGGATGAAAGGTGATTGCATGTGGCTGAGATGCATATGTTAAGATGGATGTGTGATGTAACAAGAATAGATAAAGTTAAGAATGTGTACAATAGAGGAAGTTTGAAAGTAGCGCCAATGGTGGAGAAATTGAGAAGCAAAAGGTTAGCGTGGTATGGACATGTTATGCGACGAAATGATGGGGACATAAACCTGAAAGTGTTAAGATTGAATGTGGATGGCTACAAAGGAAGAGGAAGACCGAAGAAAGTATGGATGGATTGTGTGAAAGAGGATATGCTTAAGAAAGGAGTCGATTCAGATATGACGGCTGATAGTGATGTATGGAAGAGCAGCACATACTGTGCCGACCCTCCGTAAGGGATAAGGGCAAGTGGAAGATGACTTGTGATAAGTACTTTTATACCTAACAAATTAATAAATGGAAATCTTACATGAATTACCTAACGATCATGTTATTTCCGTAACTCCTTACTTGGCTTCACGTAAACAATTTCAATCCAAACTTAATTGTAATTACTTAATATGTAATAACTAGCTTTTGCCCGCGACTCCGTCCGCGTTGGAGTTAAAAAAACAAAAAAGCAAACAGCCTGTGTGTTTTTCCAGATTATGTTATATGTCTATGCCAAAGTTCATCCAGATTCGTTCAGCCGTTTAGGCTACAAACTTCAACAAACATCTATCCATCGATCTAAACTTTTGCATTTTTAGTATTAACTGGTTTAGTTGATGATTACGGTCATATGTACATTATAATATAGATATCATCAACATATTGTCATCTCAGTATCTAGTTTTACGAATGTTTTTGCAATGCAAACCAATATTAGGTAGAGGCTTCAATTACCTAGTAATAGTCGATAATTTATGTCTAAAGTAGTTGGTATTTGTAAGTATTATTATTCTATGATGGTCGTAGTCTTTTCTCAAAAATCTGCTCTGTCTTAGTTTATGAACATTTTTTACCATGAACATTCTAAATTTCAAATACCATGGTATAGTTGAATACTAGCTGTACCACAAGGGGTCAGGGCTACGACCGAGCCTTGACCATTCACAAAACACCACATTTACTCGTTTACAGCAACTCACATTGCCTATAATTATTTTTTAATATTAACGTGATGAAACCGGCAGGATGTTCACATGGTACGTATGTCTGCACAGCACAAAACGTTGTTATCCTGCTTTAATGTAAAATCCTATACAGATACCTTTGCATTGTTCGACTTAATTTTACAATGCGATTAAATGGCTATTGTTAATATTACATATTAATGTTTAGACACTTGGTTTGAGCCTAATTTTTAAACTTAGCAAATATTCAGAAGGCAATGAACCCAACTCTACTGTAAAGTTTGAACTGCAGGCTCTCAATCGAGAGGTCATAGAGACATGAAAATAAATTTTCATAAATAAATGATAAACTCGATATCAACAACTTTACATAGTAAGCGTGTTAAAAATCTAGATGATGAGTAACTGTTAGCCGTAAACAATAAATGATGTGTAAGAACGGTAGACATTCACCACTTTTTACAGTAGTTATGTCATTTAAAATGTAACATTTGCACATTAGGCAATTTCGCACGGCAATATTTATAGAAATATCAACAACACACGGAACTATTACGACACTAGCTCGTTGTACATTGACAGGGTTGTCATCATTAGACCATCGTCTTCGTAATCGTGGCAGATTTAGCGCTCAGTTGACAGCTTGACCGTTAAATGACAAGCTTTAAAGCTGAGATATATTGTAGATTTAATATTATGTCACCGTATGACTACCGACAAAGTGCTTTCTGTTAATATTTTTTATGGCAGAAGGGGCGACGGCTTTAGGGTTAATAGAGGTTAAGTGATCCGACGCGCATTAACATCCGCAATGAAAGCAAAAGCGTATTTATTATTTTTGTGGCCTGATTCTAAAAACGATGACAATTTCGTATTATAGTTCTAAATTTCCTGAATGAGACCGAAAACCGATAAGCTACTTAAATAACAAGGTTCCGTACAGCTGTCATAATTAAAATTTGAAGTTTGAGATTTTTATTATACTTAATTTTTTGAAGATTTGAATAATAATTTTTTTATGCAATTAAAAAACATATTTTCTGCTTACATTACGATATACTTCCGTTCTGGCTAGACCGCACATTTAGTGCTATATTCTGGGTCAATAAATTTCCGCAGGTGAATTGTCGGTGCCTCGTCACCGAACCTTGGTGAGAGGTGATTACACCACAACGGTAAAGTGGTTGCTTCTTTAATCAATTTTATTGAACAATATACAACGGTCAATTAACTTAACATTTGAAATCATGAACCGATGAAAACTAAAATCGACAGGAGAATAACTTTTTTCAGATCAATTGTAATAGTAAAATACTTTCTTCATTTACTAAATCATTCAAACATTGCTAACTCAGTCTTTCAAAGATAATAAGAGCGATGATCTTTCGGAAGTTGGAAATGACGGATAAATTAATATTTCCTAGAGTTGTGTTTTGTTTGATTTATTGTGATTTAATAAAATTTGTAAATCAGTTACAGATGTAATTATCCGTCGCTTTGTTTAGAGGCGCGAGTGAAAGTATCGTAAGTTGCCGGAAGATGCGGGAATTGATCAGTAGGATATTATCTGTAGGTACAGTTCCATGCATTCGAATATTATGCACTTTCAATATAATTCCTGTTAGAATTATATAAGATCTTATTATATATTCAGAATGTCTAAAGCTAACATAAAGTTTACTTTTATGTTTCCTTTAGGAAATTCTACTGAAAAATCCTCTGTTTAAATGGCTTCAAACGAAATAGTGTCATAATTGTCTATGAAACATTTATTTTTAAAAGAATTGTTAAAATGATTTCGATTAAAATAAACGTAAATTGTAATTAATTCGGTATAAAATATGCAAAACGCATAAAAATATTCAAAGACGCATTGTGTAACGATGTTTTAAATTAGCATAAATTTAGTTCAAGACAATGAATATATTTGCTAGTTACAACTTTACTATTTTTACGGTTGTGATTTGGAGTAGAATTTTTAGAATTTCAATGAAATGGCGACGTACAAATTATTTTTATTCAGTTCATAATCCAATCATTATGGCTAAAACTGAACAACTTATCACTAATTTATACCCAGAAAGCAGTTGAACAAATATGTATGCAAATTTTAAGTGAAGTATTTCCATGCAATTAATAAGTAGTAAGTATTTCCATGAGTATTTCACACTTCTTTTAGTATAATTCTATAGGTTAGGCCGGAAAGTACACACTAAGGTCCATACACAGTAGCAATTACCTACAATTAGTCAAGACTTGCACGTAATGTGTGTATTACGAAACGCGCTAACTGACATCAAAGATAGAAACATCCGATATAGTTATTAGGATTTCTCGGACTATCATTTATTTTTTCTATATTCTCAACATAAAAGGTTTACTACAAATAGCGATTTTAAATAAATATATTTGAAAGAATTGACTACAAAATGCTAGCAAAATAAGCTGTCAGGCAAGAGACGTGTGGACCACCCAAATCATCAGTATTCTTTTATTACAGTATTTTGTTTTTTTTTCATCGTCACGGTGTAGACCGGGATCCCCAGGTCTTGAGGAGTACACTTTAAAATATATGTATACAGTTAACTAAAAAGTACAACGCGTAGTCTTTGTTATCTATGTCCTTACTAAGCTTCAATAGCTATTTCGCCGAGTAGCACTAGGGTGTGCCTATCGACAATGAGACAGGTGTGCGCCCTGAATACTTATAGCATCAAGATACCTGTTTCAAAATATCTCTAAACACAGATTATACATCGGCGATTGGCGGGTCACGGGCGGTGACGCATCACTAATGAATAAATGTTTGTTATTGAGAATACTTGTGGCAATTTAAATCGTTAAAGTAATTGATTATTGATAATATTCGACTCCGATATTTTATTTTAAGAAGTATTGTTTAACTGTGCAATAAAACTGTAATACCGTTAGATAAGGTTGATTCTTGAATTCTATTATATATTGCGAAATCGGCAAGCCTTTTGTGAACGTCGATGAACCGTAATCGCCCTTATGTTCTTGGAAGACCATTTAGTATGGAATGATTCGCATACAAAATATGTAATTAACGTATGTGAACAATCACACACAAAACAGGTACGTTTGATTGAAGCCATAAGGACTAAGGCATCTGTGACATAGGTTGTGTTTGATATATATTTCTACTATCAATACGTAATTTATGCACAGTCAAAGAATTTGCTCGTAATAAAATTACAAACATACTAAAAACAAACCCTTCGTTTTCAGTATATTGAGTATGTAATGTAATCTTCAGAAGCTCATCAATGGATGAGCTCCTCTTTTACTCGATCTTAAAAGTCTGGTATTCGAATACAGAAAGCACTAAAGTATCGTTTCATTTGTTTTATAAAATGCAATCAAATTCGAGTAACTAGCTTTGCGCGTTTACTTTGTGTTGCAAGCAAAAGTGCAGGCGTTCATTGGCGGGAAAGGTGTACAGACAGACTATTACATGAATATGATATCGTTGCTCAAATCTTGTTTCGCCTCGCGTTAAAAATGATGAAATCTGTACACAGTTGATACACATTCATTCTAAAGTTCGCCATTGCCGCGGCTACTATGTTATTATCATTTTGCACAATGCTTTAATCTTAGACTAATGGTTTTTGTGTGTAAGCCTTGTAAACTATATACTTATGCCTGTAAACTAGAAGATTTGCAAAAGATTTTTTGATTTACAGTGCTTTTAATCTTCATATTTTTTTTTAAATTTTACTTTGTAAAAGCTCATTCTAATAATTTCATTAAACCGTAAGCCTGAGAGATCATTTGGTGACCAATCGTGGGCACTACCACCTTAACAGTGGTAGTGCCCGCTTTAACGTCTTAGCACGAATGGACCGGAACGCCCGGTGTAATACCACGACCACACAGAAGACAGGCGTGAAATGGAAGCAATTCCGTGTTTCGTCTGATGAGTGTGGAGCCGGAGGCCTAATTTCAGTCCCTTTCTCTTTAC
>NW_013527026.1:3283364-3329198 GCF_000836215.1 Papilio polytes
TCGCCCTTATGTTCTTGGAAGACCATTTAGTATGGAATGATTCGCATACAAAATATGTAATTAACGTATGTGAACAATCACACACATAACAGGTGCGTTTGGTTGAAGCCATGAGGACTAAAGCATCTGTGATACAGGTTGTGTTTGATATATATTTCTACTATCAATACGTAATTTATGTAGTCAAAGAAATTGCTTGTAATAAAATTACAAACAAGATACTGGAAATAAAGGGTGTGCCCATTGTTTTCAGTATCTTGGTGAGAACCTTATCTTGAGCTTCTTTTTTACTCGATCTTAAAACTCTGGTATTTTAATACGGAAAGCACTAAAGTATCGTTTCATTTGTTTTATAAAATGCAATCAAATTCAAGTAACTAGCTTTGCGCGTTTACTTTGTGTTGCAAGCAAAAGTGCAGGCGTTCATTGGCGGGAAAGGTGTACAGACAGACTATTACATGAATATCATATCGTTGCTCAAATCTTGTTTCGCCTCGCGTTAAAAATGATGAAATCTGTACACAGTTGATACACATTCATTCTAAAGTTCGCCATTGCCGCGGCTACTATGTTATTATCATTTTGCACAATGCTTTAATCTTAGACTAATGGTTTTTGTGTGTAAGCCTTGTAAACTATATACTTATGCCTGTGAACTAGAAGATTTGTAAAAGATTTTTTTGGTTTACAGTGCTTTTAATCTTCATATTTTTTTTAAATTTTATTTTGTTAAAACTCATTCTAATAATGTCATTAAACCGTAAGCCTGACAAATCATTTAGTTATCAATCGTTTGAAGAGATAAGAATGGAGTTAACTAAAGGGGGTAGGCACGACCTAAGGAAGCAGCTAATTTTTATCAGTTCAGAATAATAAAACATGTAAACTATTGGTATTATTTACTACTTATACATAATGGCAACTAATTTATTTCTTCTTTTTATTGTCTTGACGGCTACCGCCCATATCATCCAGTTGTTGTTTAAGTTCTATTAATTCATTGTCTGGTACGTAACGAATTTCCTCGTGATCTACTGTGTGTTCATGGACATTTAAAGTGCAGCCTTCTGGCAAATACGCCCTTGATATCCTGAGTAAAGTGCCCAGCGCCCACGCGGGTACGTCTACTACCTGTAAACAAATAAGGAATTACAAGTAAACTTTAAAGTAAATGATAAATTACATACAAAAGCTTAAATCTTTTCGACACATATTTGCTTTAGAATAAAATAGCCTTTCAACGGGCCGATCGGCCCAACAACCCTTTTAACTGATTTTTTCCCTAAACACTAAAGTTAGTTTTGATTGTAATTAATATAGTTTTATTATTTTGTTTGTTAACAGCGCCATCTAGTTTCTACACAACGTAATACACAATGTGTAAAAGACTTTTGCTTTTGTATTTCCATATTCCTTTTCCATGCGATATTGTTCATACAGAATTAAAAACATACTCAGTAAGAAGAATGTGTGTTTTAGAGATATATAGAAACAAACACCCTTCCATCCGAAGATTCCTACTTTTAATATTAGTATTGGTGAATCATACCAGTGGATTATTAAGTAGAAAAACGACTATGAGTTGACTAATTATTTCTACTTTTTCTTCTTTTATTCCTAAAGGTATCATTTACATTACCTGGACATTTCTTTCATAGACATTAAGGTTGTACTCAGCGTCTACAACAGTGCCTTTAGGTTTATATCGCTGCACTTTCAACTGTTGTGCTGGTGTCGCCCAACTGCAGGTGAAAAGATGAAATATTATTTCATATGTCACCAATTTGCTTTTCAATGAATGACAGCACTTTTGATATGCATTGTTTACCTTTCAAAAACTGAGTTTTTGAAAATTCTTCATGTATAACTGATACAAAATGAAACTATAAACACAAATAAAAAATAAAAACCAATTAATTATTAAGCTACGAGGCTTATGTGAGTTTTATTTGATTATATGTATCTGAAAATTATTATAAACCTTTTATAATATTATTTCCATGTTTTTGATTTGCTAAAAAAGTGTGTCTGAGAAATAGAAAAACTTTATACCATTCATCAACTTGTACACCCATTATATCAGCTATGCGATGTATTTCAGCTTGGCAAGCTTCTAGCACTGCAAAATCGTAGCCTTTTAACTGCAAATTCAAACAGTCATACACAGGTTCATCTGGTTCCATGCTCTGAAATAATCAAAATTGTTGTTCCTTATTACATTAATACATATGTTGCATGGAAAGCTACATATTAAAAGTTTTAGTCCTAGCAATTTATTTCTTAGTCTATATCCTCCATACTTACTATTAGATAATCAGGTTCATACAAATCGGTTTTGAAACGTTTTTGATGATTTTGTATTACTGCTGTTGATCTAATAATCTTGTTTGTTTTTAATATATGGTTTATTTTACACTGTAACAAAAATTAGAAATGTTAGTCACAAAAATAAATATCTAATAGAATTTGCAATCTTTAAATTACAAAAGGCAATTATACACATACTAGAGATGAAACTCTTGAGGAAAACATTTCGTTTATATATTTATAACGCGATTAAAACCTAATTAAAACACATTTATAGGTTACTTCTGTATTTGTCGCGAATAAAAAAAAACAGGATCTTGTCTTAGTGACATTTGACGAAGTTGCCATTCGTCAAACAGTCGGTTTAGAGGAACAGCAGATAGCATGCAGATAGCAGAGCCAGCAGCGATATCTGCAGTTTCTGGTGATATTCAAATCTAATGGGTAGTGCCAAAAATAATAAAGCCTTTATCACTATCTTGAAGTGACAACAATTCATAAATGTTAAGGAAAAAAGTGTATTCTTTGGTTTTTAAGAATGGCAACATTGTCCCTAATATTGTCAGATGATGGGAAGTGTAATAGGTATTTTAATACCTTTGTAAAAGCACTGTATTTTAGGTTTTACATCTCTTTTATTCTGCATTGTCAAAATAAATGGTGAATCATTAATCGTTTCAACTTCTCCTGAGGATATGGCGTCAACCGGCAGTACCCCGTTTCCTAAATGGCAGTTGGCTATCCTTCTTGGTGCGCCTTTGGCTATCGGCCTAGGTTATTTGTATCTAAGAAACAGACTGGAAGATCCGGAGAAGAAAAAGGTGGCTGACTTAAAGGCGAAAACAACAATATCTTTGGATAATGAAGAGAACAATGCAAAAGCCGCAGAAAGTGCTATAGACCGTGCAATGAAATTAAAGGGTGCCGGGAACCGAGCTTTCCACGCAGGAGAATTTGATAAAGCTATCGCTCTTTACAACGAGGCAATCGAAGCTTGCCCTCCGGACCATACGGTAGACTTGGCAACATTCTACCAGAATCGTTCTGCGTGCTATGAGAAGCGCGAAATGTGGGAACAGGTGAAGGAAGATTGTACTTTTGCCCTGAAACTCAATGAAAAGTATGTTAAAGCATTTTTACGTCGATCTCGTGCTGCTGAGAAAAGTGGAGATTTAGTTCTTGCCCTCGAAGATGTAACATCTGCTTGTATCCTTGAAAGATTTCAAGTACAAAGTTCTTTGGTCAATGCAGATCGCATTTTAAAGGCATTAGGCAGACAACATGCTAGAGAGGCACTTGCTAAACGACAGCCTGTTATGCCATCAAAGCATTTTATAAAGACTTATTTTTCTGCTTTCTCTGAGGAGCCCATTACGAAACTTCAATTAGATGATAACGCTACTGGTGGTTTTGCAAAAGCTAAACAGGCTCTAGAGACTCAAGATTATGAATCAGTTGTTGATGCTTGTACTGAAGAATTGGAAGCAGATGGAAAGTACAAATATGAGGCCTTGTTGCTACGTGCAACATTTTATTTGCTTCTTGGCAGACATGATGAAGCACAGGCTGATCTTGCTAAAGTGGTTGACAGTAATGCATCTTTGAAAGTTAAAGTTAATGCTTTAATTAAACGTGCCTCCCTCTTTACTCAGTTGGAGAATACTGAGCGTTGCCTGGAAGACTTCGCACAGGCTGCCAAACTGGACCCTAGTAATTCTGACATATATCATCACCGTGGTCAAGTATACTTGCTCTTGGAACGAATGGATGAAGCTACAGCTGAATTTGCCAAAGCAGTCGAACTTAACCCCAACTTTTCTATAGCGTACATCCAGAAATGTTATGCAGATTACAGACTTGCTCAATTACACAAAAATGTTGGTGCTCTTAATCAAGTACGCACAGATTTCGAGAGGGCTTTAGAGAAGTTCCCGAGATGTGCAGAAGCTTATATCCTCTATGCCCAAGTATTGTCAGACCAACAAGAATGGGGCAGAGCAGAATCATTATTTGACTCCGCTCTGTCCGTAGACCCCGATAATGCTGCATTGTATGTTCACAAGGGACTGGTCCAGTTGCAAAAGAATACAGATTTTGATAAAGCTGTCAAGTTAATTAACAAAGCTATTGAAATGGATGAGAAATGTGACTTTGCGTATGAAACTTTAGGAACAATAGAAGTACAACGGTAAGATATTCTATTTTTAACTTAGAGATAATATAAATATCTGGAGGTTATGAAAACAAATTAATTTTTTATATTCTTAGTTTGAGTATGCTTTATTACTTTGATAAATGGAAAAAGGGAAACATACTGTAAATGTTTTTAAAACTATTTTGTCTAAGTGGAATAAGTTAAAAAGTGACATCCTTTATAGAAATGGTAGTATTTTGACACAAACTGAACAGTTTCCACAAAGGAATAGACTAATATAAAAAGAATTAAGATTAAAACTACATTTATTTTAAATGTATGAAACTCTTAGTTGGTAACAATTTATTTCAGTTGACAATGTTGTAAAATGTAAGAAAATAAGATGGTTATATAATTTTTTTTCATACTTAAGCCAAATTCTTTGAATTGGTTTAAAATTTGTGAGATTATTACATAGATAACAGTTATCTGTACTTTACTCAACTGTGTTATTATCTTTTATATGTTATCTATATTGAGTGGTGTTATTTGAAATTGTTGGAATGGTTAGTGTTGCCCACTTAAAAAAAAAATATATATTTTTCAGAGGAAACCTGAGGAGATCTTTGGAACTATTTGAGAAAGCAATCGCACTGGCCAAGACAGAATTGGAAATGACACACTTATTCTCCCTAAAGGATGCTGCGGCTGCACAACTTAAAGTGTCCGAACGTTGGGGTCTCGATTGGACTGTGAGCTAGACCTATCATACATACAAACAAAATGTAACGAGAATAACATTACTTTTTAATTTAATAATTTTGACCATTTAGAAAGAGAAATTTTAAATTCCTGTTGATGTTTGTAATGTAAAATTTTACCTTGTTAATCAAATTATTCTATTGTATTTCCAGCATAAATTAAATATTAGTGCATAGAATTATATTGAATTAAAATATCAATTAATTCAATTGTGGTACAAATTGTAGTTAGGATAATGCATTTTCTAAATTCTTTTATATCTAGAAAGATACAATAAATGATAATTTTGATTGAAGGAAATAAAATATTAGTGTTTGGTAGCAACTTTATGCCGAGTTTACCATATTCAATCTAATTTGAAGCTTCATATCAAGCTTTTTAGTATTACAAAGTATAAAAATAATAAAAAAAAAATTAGCATTCCTTATTCAAATTTTATAAATTCAATAGCCTTCTAATTCTTGTGTTGTGTGACTACAATTTGTTAAGATGTCATTGTTAATGTCTTATACATGTAATTTTATTGCGACAGAATAAAATTGACTAAAAAATAATGCTATTCTCTTGACATGTTGTTTAGCGCCGCAAACTCGCCGTCTTTGCAATTTATTTGTGTCATAAATATGTGATTGTAGTATGACGATTCAACTATTAGAATTGTACCTGTTTTTTCTTAGAATGTATAAACATAGAAGCACAATATGCAAACACCTGAACAAATTATCTTAAAATATTGACTTATTGGTACATTATCCGATTCCGACGTTTTGTTTTTTGACCGAATACCCAAAAGAAGGAGGTACTCAATTCGTCTGTATGTTTTTTATTAAGAACACAATTACTTTTTTTTTTATAAAGTGCCTAAATTTTAATCTTAGTACTTGAATTTTGTGTACAAGTAACTAACATTTCATTTAAATTCAATTTCTAAGATATATGGTACATTTTAATATTGATTAAAATATTCCAAAGCAGTTAGGGCTGCAATTTAATTTTTTAATTTTTTTGGTAGTAAAAGTTATGTGAATGCGAAAAAGTACTACTTTTTTGTAAATTTAATAATCCAACTTAACATTCTATGTGAGCTATTTACTTATTGGTCAATTGTTTTAATTTGTGTGAGTAGTAAAAGCTTGGTGATAAAATAAAGATTTACATGTTAGTACTGATGCAATTTATTTCTTTTTTACAGCTATCGAAACTACAATTTATTCATACTTGAATAGCTTTGATTATTCCAGAAATGCTTCATAATACATGTTTAATGTCAACGAATTGATAAACAAACCAAAATTTAACGAAATATTAGAGTTGAGTAAAATGTGTTTTATATATTTTACAGAAGAGTTGTGTTGAATTATTCCCATGAGGTGAAAAGTCCAGAAAAAAATAACGAATTACTTATTGTGCATCGAATGTATGTTTTTAATACACGTATGAGCTCAAACTTTTCTTTTTTAATATATATGACATCAAGCTGCCAATTACACGCTCACAATATTTTAAAGTATCTAGTATCAAGTTCACGGATATTTATTCTGTGAGTTGGCACATTTGCATTTAAAATCATTTTATTGTATTGGATGTATGAGTTTATTTTAAATTTTGATAATAATTGTGTTTCTGTGTAGTTAGTGTATGTACTTCTGAACGAATTGTCTCGTAGGTGGAAATTGTACATTGTGCAAAGTATATAAAAATATGTAGATAATAATTTATGTATATATTATATATTCCCGATATTTAAGTAATAAATGGATCATCGTACACTGTTTCGGTTGTTTAGCTTAAAGTAGTATGTTGTAATAGTTGTAGTAATTATTTGTGGTACAGTAGAGGACTTGTGAATAAACGATACCGGTTACACAGTTATAGATTTTTAATTTTTACCCTTTCAAATTACGGTAAACCAGATACTTGGCATTAGGAACCGTGAATATATAAAAAAAAGTTTGAAGTTATCAAATTATGAAAATTTTATTTTGTTGTTTACATTTGTCAAATTATCAATAGCAAATGTCAAAATGACATGACATACCTTAGCAATCTTTCTTTCTTGATGTTGGTAGCAACTTATAGTCTCTTTCCCACATTAGGGTTTTTATCCAAAATATTTACCCACTAAGTTTAATGGCGTAAAAATATATAGCCTAAAGCATGTCGTAAGTGTAGGGCTTTTTATTAAGAAAAGAATCATTTAAAAATATGCTGTAATTGCTGACATCTTAGGCAACAAAGAAGTGTGTGTTTACACTTTATTATAATAGTATAGATATAGATAGTATAGATGTATTCAATTGAGTAAGCAGTAATTAGCTAGTTTACAACACGGTCCTTTTTATTAGGCATTGTTTGTTATTTTACTTCTTATTGTCTACAGTTTTCTATGAAACTGTCATATATATCATGTTCCTTAACTTAAGGTAGGCTCCGAGCCCCTACAGTGGGGACCTATAACGAGCTGGTGATGATATGATAAAATAAAACACCGAAAAACTTACAAAATACATGGAACCATTACGTAACTAAATTGTATGATGATGATGCGACGAATACTTTGACCAATTGGAAAACATACTTGTAAATCACAGACAATACCAATAATTTACTAGGAAATATACATTTCTCATGAAAACCTATAGAGGGACTATGATGGATTTCAAAAAGGTAGTTTTTTCACTAGTTTTTTTAGGATTCTCTTCAAGTCTATATTGCGCGAAATTGTAAAAAAAGGTTACAGCTCGATCCTAGGACAGTTGTACATTATAAATAGTTGAAAATTGAGATATACCTTTTAACGTATAGTACGATAGCGCCTAATATGTTCAAGTTGAGATGTAACACGTTGCTCTCAAGTAATATTGCTATTTGTTTAACTGTGAGTCAGGATCACAGAGTACTTTGTAACATACTGAAATAGAGACCAATCTTCGGCCTAAAATTGGGTAACACGAAGAAAAGCGCCATCTGTATTTCATAGTTTACAATGGTCAGGATTGAAATTGCAAGTCTAAAAAATTTGTTAAATCATAAAGGTATAAGAATGCATATGCAATGTGTCTACAGCTTTCGCCCGCGACTCTGTCCGCACGAAATTAAAAAAACCAAAAGCAAGTAGCCTATGTGTTCTTCAGGACTATCGTTTACATCCATGCTAAATTTCATCGAGATCTCTTCAGCCGTTTCGGCTACAAACTCTGAAACATCCATCCATTCATCTAAACTTTTGCATTTATAATATAAATAAGATTTCCATATAAAACTGCGTCCTCTTGGTCTCATGGGATGTGGTGTGACAGAGATCCACTTGTGCATAGCATCGCTACACATTAGCGCACATTAATACAAAGATCTGAAAACACATCGACAGGGCACATAGGGTTTTGATAATCTCATTCTACAAACTTTAACTTTTCATATATTTGTATTCAATGTATTATTTACTACATCCTTTTTTGACTGACATTTAAAAAGAAGGATATCTTTTCATCAGTATTTTTCTGTGTTTTATGTGTTAGTTTTGTAGTTTTTTTTACAAATTGGTGTTGTTTTACTAACCTCGTTATGTGGTAGGCGCCATGAAATCGTATTGTAAAAAAGCGCAATGCGATCTAAGCCTTACGGGTCCGAGAATGACGATCGAAAATGTGTCATTGTGTCGGAGAAATTGTCCGGAAGTTGCGTCACTAGGGCTTTTCCCTAATGAGAATCCATTTGGTGAATGATTACAATTTTGCTAAGTTGTTAATTATGTTCCGACACCTGAAATTACGAAGCATTTGTCGTAGGTAAGTATAGTCCCAACTTCAGTGTTAGACTTACATTGTAAACAAAGTTATGATTTTGCTAATGGGTAATGTAATTTGTGACAAAGGTGTTTAGTTACTGCAAACATACTTGTATCCATAGACAATCTCTTGTAAGCATTTTGTAACCATTTTAAATTGTTAGGCGACAAGCAAAGGAATTTATCGAAAGATTTAATATTTAATTGTTATAATGTTAGGACTGTTTAGATTTTGCTAAGCGTAATGTAATTTTTAACGCGTTAGACATAGACGTTAACGGTTATAAATACACTAACTTTTGCTCGCGATTCCGTCCATTTGGAATTAAGAATGAAAAGTAAGTAGATGTTCTTCCAGACTATCCTCTACATTTATGCTAAATTTCATCGAGATCCGCTCAGCCGTTTAGGACACAAATTCCAACAAACATCCATCCTCATCTAAACTTTTGCATTCTTAATACTAGTAAGAAGTAAGATTTTTGCAAGATCGACTTTTTATTACAATATATCGTGCGCAGTTAACATCATCAGTAATTGAAAAGATATCGGAGATATTGAGAATGCAAATGTGTGATGAAAATAATGAAATTTCTTTTATAAAATTAAATCGATTAGTTTAAGTTGTAACATCCGGCACAATATCTGATATAAGTACGTAACTTATGCATTATATAACAACAAATATGAATATAATCAATTGAAAACTATTAAGGTATTGTTACTTAATTATTATCAATCCTTAAGTGGCCGTCAATTGGGCAATTAAGCGCACGTATCACGGTCTCCGATTTATTTTTAAAAAGGTTTGCTTTCCAAATGTGTAATATTTCGAATAAGTTATAAATGCATAACAAGACCCACATTTTAATAACATTAATACGGTCTGTTTGATCTTTATTGATCTAAAATAGTTTAGTACAGTTATGGGACTCTGTCACCTGAGCTAGTAATAACTGTGTTTCAGGAGGCAGTGTCTTCTTTTACCGATGGTCTTGCGGAATTTAAAATACATAGTTACAAAATAAGATGAAAGTTATACATAAAAAGATAAATATTTTGTTATGACCTACTTCGTGTATTGTGTGTTTGTATTCATATGAATGTGCATATAATAAAAAAATTACAGGATGCTAGTAAAAGTTTTCCTTGTTTTAAAATTAATCTATATGTTGTACTGCAACTGGTTTGTTCGCGCAGTTGATAATTATGACAAATGTATAAGTGAACTTCGACTTGTATTTACATACAATACCGAGTAATGTAGCGGTGAAGTTATAGTCATAAACATTATATATATAAAGAAAGGAAATTCGGAAAGTTGACCTCTATCTTACATGTAAATTTAATTAACAATGGTAAGTCATTGCGATATCTTTAGTTATTTCCTGTCAGACGCTTGTATTAATCTTATGGCATAAGTGTCTTTTTAAAACTTAGAAACTAACCAAAGAACTGGATGTATACTACTGACAATATAAAAGGGAGTTAAAGTTGCATTGTAAAAAGTTTGTAATTTCTCGAATGTATAAATAATCATATGCATGAACAATAATAACACAATAAACAATGTAATAGAAATTGCCGAATTAAAAATATTTTACAACCATACATACAGTATTTCAAAATAACTGTTTTATTATAATTTTGTAACGCGTGTTTTTTTTTACTTTTAACCGGTTTATCTACTTATCCACATTTACTAGCATTTTAAGTTACTGATGTTTTTTTATTACTAAATTTTGATGTGATTTTCCTTGGTCGGAAAGTTAGGGACTCGTACATAACACTTTGTGTGACGTGAATTTGAATTGAATACGTTGAAGTTGAAACCGGCAGTCGGGCCACTTGACGTGCGTCGACGCATGGTGAACAAACGAGTTGGGTGGCTGTGGCCGGCTGGTGCGTGCTTTATGGGAGTCAGCCAGCCAGCCAGTTACTATAGGGATAGACGTACAGTAGACGCCGTGCGGGCGACGCGATTACTCCGCATACTCTGCGTCCCAATGTGCGTATGGAATTGTTGCGAATTAAACAACTGAATTAAAAATGTTCTGGGTAAGTTTCAATTTTTTTTAATTACAAATTGGCCAGAATTTTTTTGTGTTAAGAAAAAAAAATGTATGATTTTTTTTAGTTGTAATCATTGTTATACGTGTATTTATTTATTATTTTGGTAATAAAATGAAACCGTTTAAAAGATCAATAAATTAAAATTTAACTATCTCAATACATTAACTGGCCACCAGTTATTAATAAATGTAACTTAAGTTATAATTTTGACGTACGAGTATAATGTTTACTTTAAAAAGACATCAACGCGTTATCACAAACGTAGACATTTTTGAGTAAAATTTAAATATGAAAAACATTGTTTTGTGGATTAGATAACAATCGAGAAAATCCCTACGTCATTGTCCAAGCTGTACGGAGACCGTTTATAATATTGTTTACAATTTGCGATCTATGCCAATACAAACGATGTGAGCAAAACCGCTTGTTATTACAGACTCACAATAGGGGAGACTGTTCAAAGAATATGTATGACGACACGACGGACAGCGCGTTGCGGCGAATTTTATATATGCGGCAAATTAGACGCTATTAATAATTTGTCATTCTTTCATAATTCTCCAAATAAATAAATCAATATTTTAATTGTTTAGTCGCTACATTGCAATCATATAGATATGAGAGTTTTAATAATGCAACGCCCTAAAACTATCGATGAATTGAAATGCATGAATTTAAATATTTTAGAAAAATCAGTAATGTACAATTTTAATTAAGACTTTATGTTGATAACGCATCTAAAGATAATTTGCAAACATTTACTGATTTTTTCTTTTATATTCCTTGTCGTCTTTTAAATTCGATTAACTGGCGAGCGCGACTTCGTCTCCGCGGAGGATATGTTATCAGACTCCAATTAGGTTATTAATTATATAATTTTCATTCATGCAGGAAAATAATTCTACATTAAAACTCCTAATCCCTAGTTTTTAGAAGATGAATTTAAATAAATCATTTTTAGTTAATCTCTTTGCATAGGTTTTCAAGTCTCTGACTCTAAACCCAGTTTTTTGAACTGTAGTTATACTCGTACCTCAGTCACTACCTTTCTTTTAACTGTGTTTATATCTTACGAAAGAAACTAAACCGCATCTAGACTATTTACATCGGTGAGTGTTACTCGCATGGTTTTACATTCCGGAAACATGTAATCGATTAGTTTTGGTTAGTAATTTTTAAGAGGCAGTGAAATTTTGGTATCGTTACAGTAAAGTACGTAATAGTATATTATGGAATAGATCATAAGAAAGTACAAATAATTTGTTTTTATTAATTTTATCGGTAATAAAGTGTTGCATGTCGAGGCTTGTTATAGTTGCAACTGTAGCGCAAATGAAGTTATAAGACAAAGAAATAATAACTTACTATTTTATATGTTATTAATAGTATAAATACAGATTCATAATATTCATTCATAATTTATAACTTAAATCTTAGTCGAAGAATCTAACAAGGCATATTTAATTAAATTATTTAAACTTTCATTAGACATTATAATAACTAATTATTTTACGGCTATTACTCTCGTCTTTTTTTTGTGTGCCGCCAACGAAAAAATAGACGTGAGTAATAGCCGTAAAATAATTAATTAAGCCATATTTAAGTATGCGGGGTAAAAAATAAATAGATTATTTGGTAGTATCCTAATGATTTCATCCTTTATGGCTTATTTGCACCAAAAATCTAATAAACTGTTATTCTTTTTCACACTAAATTGAAAACTTAAAAATTTAACAATGTTTGCTTAGTGAAATAATATATGACGGAAATTAATCAAAGACTTAACGTGGGAGGTTTTAAGTATACCTAGTCATAGTAGTTGATAACATGGAGACAATGATATTCATTTATTTCTCCAAATATGTTGATCATATCGTACATGTTACAGAAGAAAGATAGATTGTATTGTTAAATTAGCGGGCAAAGACATTAATTTGTCTCGAAAATCTATGGAAATCGTTGTAATAAATAGTGGCGATTCCGAAGAAGTTTGCGTGGGCTCGTCTTTACCGTGGTGCCGATTGCCGACTGGTCATCGACACATAAAACTTGTGAAAGTGTTAATATTTCTTTCCTTGCGCACCCACACGACTATTCTACTGGAAGTGTCTAATTTTTAACAAGACAACATATCAGACAATTTGTATCCTCGTTTTTAATTCGGATTAACCGATTGGATTTGGTTTTATTAGGTCATCGACTCAATGAATACAATAAGCTATTGTTGTCAAAGTGAAATATTATTGCATTAGAGACAGATGTTTATATTTCATGTTTACATTGTAATTTATAACATAGTAATTAAATAATAAATTATGTTTACCATAAAATTATTATTATTTCGTAATAAACATAACACGTTCACGGTAGTTACATTTATGTTTTTCAAATATTTTGTCTGCAACATGGATGTATTAAATTGTATCTATAATGTAAATAGAGATCACATATTAATAGTGACTGAAAGAATTAAAATTAAGTAACTAAATGACAGAATTATGTTTTTCTGGGAAATAATCGAGATCGAAGATATTATAAGCTGGAGAACACAGTTTTTATATTTTACCTAGATGATCGAGAGCAGGGAAATAATTCAAGATCAATCACCGTACGTCAGTTATAACCTATTAAATAACTAATGAATTTATCATGCTAAATGAGCTCGTTAGAAATTGATTTCCTTTCGGCAAGCTTTTGATCATAATAAGAAATGAAAGTTTTCGATAAGGTACGGCGTTGCATATTTTAAATATACAGTCCAACATAAGTTTTATGCGAAATGACACTGTATTGATATTTTTCCGCCGCTGAGCCATTCGTGGGCGTTAAATAGCCTGTGGCGCCAATCAGTCTGGGCGCGACCGGTGTCCGCATACATAACGCATCATATTCGTGTAAAACCATAGAGTAACAATCTTTTGCTTTTATACGTCAACTCGGTTCCCACGCGCCGTAGCCTCTTCAGTTTTTTAATTTGATCATTCACAAATAAACGCTATAGGAACTTTCACTTGAGCAATAAGACAGTTGTCTAAAAGACTTCTTTTGGAAGTACGTAATTATTTATAGCTTTGACTTATTTTTTTCTTGAATAGGCGAAGAAAAGGGTTTTGCTAACATTATTAAGAGGCAGTAAATCAATAAACAATTTGGGTGCTAATGATTAGTGACTATATTTTTATAAAAAAACAAATGTCTGAATGGCTGTTAAAGCTTTAAGCTTTATTGTTTAGCTGAACAGAATAACAACTTTAAGTGTTGTTATTGTTATTGTTAATATCCGTCTCAATTTGTGAGATTGTTAAACGTCGTTATAATCATTTTAAACTCAAATTGCATGGTCTATGGTTAGATAGACATGGAGTTATAACATTACGATATTAGTAAGATAACTAATACTTAGTAACAGCTAACAACTAAGTTATCGAGTTTATTTATTAAAGAGAAACACTATTGTAGCAGGCTGAACAATGGTACATAACTTTGTTTTAAATAGTATTGTTTCTTCGTGCAGTAGTTTGGTAAGAATACTAAGTACGCACCTACTGACCATCGTAACCCAAAGCACTGGCATCAAAACAGAGCGCTGCATTCTTGTGTTATTTTCACTAGCGCACACATCTCATGGTCAGTATATAATTTTCAATAAGCAAGTAAAACTAGAGGACGGGTTAACCACAAACTTATAAACATAGAAAAGGAAAGTCGTTGTAGCTGCGTACAAATGTTTGCCAAATGTGAAATTGAAGATAGTGTCGTCAAGGTCGCATGCTTTTTATATTGATGTATAAAAATCTATAAATAGAGATTACCTTTTAAATAAAAAAAGGCCTCTTTCACACGTGTTACATTCATCGCAGTTCATACATACTCGTACATCTGCGGTTTAAATAAATACAAGTTTATGTTACATTAAACGATTGGTTCAAAAAGATACATTTAACATGTTGAATTAATAAATGCTCCCACAGATTTTGTCACTTCGAGTGACATGTTATTTCTGAATTGCATTGCACATATTCTACATCGAAAAATGAGTAAAAACAATCGTAATTGCACTACAAATTTTCAAATTTAAATCAAAGTAGAGTAAAAGCAATCTATTTTTTTTTCTTGTCTTCGCCAATTTGCTGGTATTACTTCGATTTCTATTAAAAAATAGAAATCGAATTCGATTTCGTGTAAAAATACACGAAACTTGTGTATTCAAAAATAAAATGTTAAATGTAAGTCTGAGTCAAATCACTAGATAAATAAAGTGTTATATCCTTTGTAGTTCATGAATCGCATTCCTGTGCTCTGTATTTAGTGGAATATTAAAAAGGCCTGAGAATGTAAAGTTTACTTTTTAAAACTTCATGTAATGTGAATGATATAAGAGTGAAAGGACGACACCAAGAGGGCGAATTAGATGCAAAACGCAATTGATTCATTCTTATCAGGTAGCGCCTGAATTGTGATTCATAGCACGCGCACGCACCGCTTTCACTGCCCCGCGCCTCGCCGTATCCTGATGCTTTACCCTAGGCTTTTGCAATTATTGACACAAACGACCCAGATATTTCAAAATACCCATAGTCCATTTTTAAACCTCCACGGAAATTAACGGTGAAAGTAATATAATTTTGTAAAAAAAAAGTAACCGTTAATTACAAAGAGATTATTAAAATTACTTTCAAGATAAATTGCAAGAAACAAAGAATCGAATTAAGTTTCGCGGAAAGTCCTTCGCTCGTTAACACAGATTTTCAACCATTAAAATCTACACCTTGCCATAACGAGCAAAAAGGGTCATTGTATTTCGTATACGTAAATAAGGAGGATGGCTACAATATCAAATGAGCTCGTCTTTCATCCCGGCACTGCCGCGCCGCGCCGCCAGGCCTCGTGGTATTTTAACGAGCGCTTACTTGCCCAAAAAAATTGTGACATCTCACCACAGTCACCGTCCTGGCTCCGGACCGCACTAATTGCACAAAATTCACCGCCGTACCCGAACCTTAACTACAAACTTGATTATTTATTAATAATGAGTTATAAGTAACTTAACCTTAGCATAGTTAATTACTTAAGTAGTAGTTCTTTTAGCTACCAACATTACAGTTACAAATGTGAATGTTTTCTTTATAATGGAGAAATTCTGTCATCATTTACTTTTCATTCTTGGCTGTTATTAAAGGTACGAAATTATTTACAGGTACGCATCGGATTGATTTTTGTAGCGTTATACAATAGAGCTAAGGCAAGCCACGGTCCGGTCGCCAGCTTGCAACATGCTACCAACTTATCTCGTATGTATTTTGTACATTTTCTTACATGTCCTTTAAAGTAATTATGTGTAGTAAATATTTGTTGTATATCATTTATTTTTGTTTCTTTTATTTTCCAGATATAATAGGCAGTTCCAACCCTAGTGGGTTTAGTACAAATTTTTCACCCCGAATGGACTTTGCTCAATGGAAACCTCTAACTGGACGCGGTGATCCACTTCGAAACGATCCTACGTACGACTACGAACCACCTGTACTAGAGCGAGTTCACTATTGGGCCGATGAACCTCGCGTGGAACGTGAACGGATTCCTGAAAGGAAATCTGAAGTTTTGGTGCTGGGTGTGTCATCACGTAAACCGAGCGTAGCCCCCCACCAGCCTCCCCCGCCTCCGAAGAGGACACATCGACCGCCCCCACCTCCTCCCCCTCCCAAATTTGAGGATTACACGTACAAGTACAGTGAATATTATCCTATGACAATACTTGTACCTCCGCCTCCGCCCCCGCCCGGGCACCAGCCTTCGATGTACGTAATTCACGAGGAAAACTTGTCTGGTCTCGTTTCGTCGCCCAAGCAACCTGATAGAACGATGATAATTAAGAGACCCTCCACGGTAACCCCTGACCATTTGTCATCATTCGCCGTGCAAGAAGCTAATTTAATATATCAATCTTCGACTACAAGTCAGAATTGGTTTGTGGATTTAAATCAAACTAAAGCTCTACCGAACACCCCGGTAACTAGCGACTACGCCGGATGGGGACCGACCACACCTTTCGACGATAACGATATTATTAACGACACACATAATTTTATTTCAAATGATCATAACATAGAGGCATCGAAACCATACTTGTTTTATAAACCATCATTGTCTGTGTCACCCAAACCTCAACCGGTACCTCTTCAAAACCTTATAACAACATTTATACCTACTGCTCTACCGCCCGTAGAATCCACACCGAGCAGTACACAAGTCGCATGGCCGTCTACCGATACCACATATGAAGTTAGCACAGAAACTGAAAATATATATGAAGAAGCTTCAACGGTATACAAAACAACAAATGAATTACCCACTGCAATAACTATACCGCCAAAACCACAACCAACACTTTTTGCCATGCTATCCCCAATGATGTCAATGCCACTAGCAACAGATCCAGATAGAGCAGAAGACAACTTATATGCTCACGCTTCAGAAAACATTCATGTTTTTAAAGAACATACAACAGAAGATAGCGCAAAATTAGATTTGATGCAGAGTATGCAGCCGCCTGCGCCTGCTAAATATTCGGACAGTACTAAGGTAACAGATAAACATCCTTACCACGTTAATCCTCACGTCCTGAACAATTTGCTTCATGCAAAACCATCCCATCCACAAAAAATCCACACCCACGATCCCTATTTACATATGCGTTTCACTACACCTATGACTACATCTACAACACAAGCTACCGTCTCGCAAGAAACTAAACATTCTACAGAAGTCCCAACAGTACCCATGTATTTAATTATACAAGGACATTCGAAAGTCAAAACATACAGTTCCAAAGCAAAAAACAACTTGCACGAAACTTCACAAAACGACATTAGTAAACACAGAGAAACCAATGAAGTTAAACACTTACATCCATTAAAAGAAAAACGTCCAAAAAAATTAGACAAATACAACGCGACACGAACTGGTAAGGCACAGGATTTAAAATCTTTAATTGATAACGGTTTGGGATCTATAGAAATCCAAGAGACCGATGTAGGCATTAAATACGATGTAAGTGACGGAAGCAAGGTACCCGTTGAATTATACAAAAAAGGAATTGTAGACAGCGATGAAAATGACTACGGATTAAAAAATAAAACTAAGAGAGAGAAGCGTCAAATCCAATTTCAAGATATATTAAATTTCACTAACGAATCCATCGAGGAGTACTTTGAAGACTTTTTAAATAAACAAAAGAATGAGAATCTAAGTGCACAAAATGATACAGAAGATGAAGACGATGATTCTGACGAAGAAGACGCTGAAGATAGGTAAATAACGATACTGGCTAAGTGGTAATCATAGCACAAAACCAAAAGACCTTTACAAAAATTTTAGTTACCCCATTTGCATTTCTTTTACACGACAGCTCCTTAATTGCGGAGTTTACATTAACTTTGCCGGTAACCAGTGCTAAATAACTGACGAAATTTGCACCCATAATAGTGCATAATAAATGCCGATAATTCAGTGATACAATTAACTATATGGATTTTAAGACCCTTTTGCGTTAATAGGCACTACTTATATTTGTGAAACAAGTCTGCGAAGTCTTTTAAGTCTTATGCAAGATTTGATTACCGACATATGATTTTGGTTTTCGATTTAAAACGTTAGAAAAGTTTGTAAAAAAAATTGTAAAGGACTAGTCTTTTGTCTCAGCGATTTACAATATCTCAGTTTACTTTAATTGAGATAAAAGCTCGTATTTTCATTGCAAAAATAATGATGATGACATGAATATGAATGCTAACTGGTTGATTTTGTGGAATTTTAAAAGACTGATAAATTGTTAACGGTGAGTTTTGTACATTTTATAGATTTCAAAATTGTAGGCGCTTTTACATAAAATGCTTTTACATAAAATATTGAATACTTCATATATTACAAATATTCATAGTGTACTAAAACGTGTACAAAATAAAAGTTTTCGAAGGATTAAATTAGGCTTTTGGCATTTTAATTTATTAACCTAGTCAAGTAAATACCTATAGTTAAATATTTTGTGGATTACTTTGAAAAAGTTTTAAATTGGTTCAAATTTTAATACATACATATGTATGCAGATAAAAAGGATAAACCAAGTGCCTTAGAAATGCTATTTGTAATCTAAATATAGTGTAGGAACTCAAAAATGAACATATTTTAATCTTGTATGTAATTTTTGTTGTTAATGATATTTTCTTAAAAGTATTTTATCAAATTGTTTTGTATAAATATAATTTAATAAAATAAAGTCATTTATTTACAATTCATACCTTTTGAGATGTTTTATTTGCCTATTTTACCAATATAATTGAATTACAAGAAAAGAAAATTGTGTATTTTTCTAATTATGTAGGTTTAGTTACATTGATGCGTGTCTACAAAAAGTATGTGTGCAAGTCAACGGACGCGGCCCACTAACACACACTTTTCTTACCGTCCTTTTCGTTGAAATAGACAGGCAGCTCGGATAAAGTGAAAGCTGCTTATAAACCGATAAAGTCAATGTTTATTGCTAACCACACCGTCCAAACGAATCGAACAATTGACGCGTCAAGAACAAATACAACGATTGGCCATTTTAATTGCAGTTTACATATCGAAGTTTAAAAATAAAGAAATTATTAACAGCACAAAAAGCTGCATTTGATTGTAACAAAGTTCATAACTCCGATTACATTGATCTCCTTGGCAGAAACATAACTTGTACTCCGCATCAGGAAGTCTGAAATATATCAAACAGTAAGCCTAAAGATTTTTATACTTTTAAATGATTTCAGGAATATAAATAGAGTGAGACCTGATAATATAAATTTTGTCGCCAGATATTACTTATTTATTATTATTATTATTATTTACCTTTGTCGTTTGCAAGACATTTTTCTTGCTTCAGACAAACTTATAGGCGGCGTATCTTGCGCAGTAAGCTCGTAACAGCCTCGTTGAACAATCCATGCGTGTTTTGCTCGCGCTCTCCACGAACGAATGAAACACAATGCGTTCTCTAAAACATTATCAGTTTTTAAGATTTTTCGCCTTTAATTTCAAAACTAGATGTTTCATTACACAAATACATATATTTAAAGCTCGACGTGACTTTCAATAAAAAGCTGATAAACCTTCAGTACAATTTACTACATCTTTATACATCGTCTTAGTAGAGTCGAGAGCATTGTCAACCGTGTCCCCGCAGCGCGTCCAACTGCGGTGGGTAGACGAACAATTCAAGCACATCACACCATTAACAATGGTTACGTTAACGTTAATTAATATGCAAATGAATAAGAACTTGTTAACTAATATAAACATTTAAAAATACAGTTTTACTTCAAAAACATTAGCGATGACATGACAATATTGTCAATTGTGCAATTTACTCTATGACTCTATTTTGTTACTTCCTCTATCTCATAGAATTAAACGGTTCATAATTCTTTCTGTACGAGTTTCTCTCAGAACAATTGTTAAATTATTTAGCTTTTGAAATAGGAGAAAGAAAGTGTGAAATAATTTAACTAATATTAAAAATGAAGATGGGGCTTCTATCCTAATTAATATAATCTAAATATGAATATAAATTAGCATATATGTTTAACTAGATTTTTGAACTGAAGTATATTTTCCTATCGACCTACAAAGGCACATGTAAAATCATTAAAACGCTTGGTAAAAATAGAACACGTACAAAAATTATCACAAAAAAATGTGTAAGGTAACTAAAATATATACCGGCGCATCGGACAGTTAAGGCACACCGAATTCTTGCTTCAAACTTTCGATCACTTATAAAATTCTTACGCGATAAAGGGTCTTCGCCAAATTGTATATTAGATAAGGTACCATTGTAACATAGCAAACCGAAGGTAAAAGAAAGTAATTCTAAAAGTACTAACAAGCAAATTACATTAGTAAAAATGTTTATTTTGACGGCCATAACCCTCCCGATTTTATTAATTTTAAATGATCGAAGATCCCTACCCTACCTTTTCAGAAAGATAAGTAAGATTTAGGTTTAAATAGGAAAAGCCCTACGAAAACAAAGAACATGATAATAATAATGTCCTTTCACTACTGATAACAGACAGAACACGATAATTGAATAAAAAAGACTGACCAATAGCGCAATGGTTAAGTTTGAAGTCATTGCGAAGTAGTGGGTTCGAATCCGTACATTGAAATTTCACTTCACGCACAATTGTTTTGTTTGACTTTTCCGCTAAGAAAATAGGAATGATAAAATCGTACTAGTTTTTTAGGATATGATTGCTGGTTATGGAAGGACTACGAAAGTTAAGGCTGCAGCTGAGACATGTATGCATGCGACGCTATAAAATGACGCAACACTTTTTATACCTACCTTATGATTACCTTATGTCATACAATCATTTTATACATTGATGTTATAAGGTAGCAAAGAAGCAAGAGGCCACCTGAATACGCCGAAATAGTGAATTGATAACTTCTGTCATAAAGACAGGGAGTGCATAAGGATGTATAATACATGTGCATATCTGTGTTAAATTATTTTCATTTGGCCATGCAATTGCCAATATCTGCCACTAACATTTGTCAAGCTATATGTACTACTGCAAGCTATATTCTCTAGCCTATAATAGCAATGATGTAAAAATAAATTACATTATGTCATATTATTGTTTTATTTTGTTTTCAATATGTTTCATAAACACATCTAATGGATCACTTGTATGATCCAGTGACATTTTTTTACCATACTCTTCAACAAGTTTCATATGCTCTTCCAGATTATTAACTTCATTTTGTTCTGAATCAAAATATTGATCTTCGGCATCCTGAGAAATTTGTTTCAAATCATCGTACTGTTCATTATTATCTATTGTATTGTAATCAATATCTTCATCTCTGCCTTCAAGAAAACTGCTGTACATTTCTTGGTAAAATTCCTCTTTTAATAATGCTCTTTCATTGGTAGTTATTGGGGCATCTGCTCTTGGAGCTTTGAATTTAGGAGTTGGTTGAGTATCAGGTTCATCAAAATCACCCCACATCTTCTTTTTAGGTTTCTGTTTTTTTTCAACAGTTTCTTTTGCTTCCATTGAATCTTTGTCTTCTTCCAACATTTGCTGATGTTTTGTTTCATTCATTTCATTCATTTCTACGGTGCGTAGAATTATATTTAAAAATGACAAATCCTTAATGTCCCCAGCATCTCGTTGTAGTACTTCTTCATCATCTAAATACTGGCCAACAAGTTGTTCATATAGAAGAGGATTTCGAAACATCATTTGTTTCTCACTAAAATAATCACCTTCCTTTTGCATTTTTTGTAAGGCTCGGAATCGACGATTCTTTATCCTTTTATGTCTACTTCTCTCAGAATGATAGACACGTAAATGTTTGATGCAATTATTAAAAGCTGCATTGTTAAAACTTATGTCATTAAGCATGTTCTCAAAGTATGGTAAATGGTTTGGAGATAAATATTTGCCAAATTGAGTTAAAAATTCTGTAGGAGATTTAAGGAATATGTTGTAGGCTGCTTTAATCTTTTCAGATGTTTTAACCTCACTTTCATCTACATGCGAATTTTTAAATGATATATTTGCGCACCTAACCAAGTAATCAATGATATCATGAATTGGGTCGTTTAGATCTTCATCCTCCTCAACCGAAGAAATTGTACTTTGATTATCTTGTTCCATTATCTTAATATTTTCACTTCAAATTCCTTGTATGTTTAGACAGTAAGGAACTAAGGAATAAGTACATCTACATCTGTAGAATTGTAGCTAAGTAATTTATAATAGTAATAATTGAATCACAATTGCTTACTTCCATATCTTGGTAAATAAAAATATGAACTTGTTGACAAATGAAAATCGGTTTGACTTTGACGTTTTAATTTTTGACATTATATTAGTTCCACAGACTATGAGAATAAAAATGTCCACTGAAAGGAGTGAATAGTTATTTGTGTAGGTCAAAACCCCGACGGGAGGAAAGACTAGAAACTGCCAGAAAGCTAAATAAATATGCGCGTAGATGTATATGAATGAATGTTAAACAGGAGTAAAATACCAGGATCAAATTGAAGTGGCCTTATTGGCGTATTGGAATCAACAACATAATACTGGAGAATGCTTCTACAATTTCAAATTATAATAACTTACAGAAAAAGTACTCAAAAGTTATGAAACATCGATGCTTTTAATAAATCTTGTCTATCGCACTCGGCGTTTTTGACATTTTATGATTTTATCCTTGATTTTGACTTTTAGACTGACATGTTTTGAGTCATGTCATTTGTATTTGTCAAACATTGTGTACATTGTGTTAACAGTGATATTAATTTAGTTTATTTAAATTGACTCCTTTATGTTATGTTATGAATTTCCTTATAGTCGATTGGAGTGCAATTCTAGGAAACTATTGATATGTGTTAAAAGTTCACTTACAACATTGCAATGGAGCTCGTTACAAAATTACAATGGAACTGGAAAGATATGTGTGGACCGCTGGGTTTTCAGCCGTGGATCGACGAAAAGAAAGATTTTGGGAAGTGCTTCCAGGAACTTTGTTTACAGATACCCGTAATGTTTATCACAGCAATTATTTCGGGATATTATGTTGGCTATAGAAGGGAATGGGTTATTCGTGAAAAAACACAAGAGCGTGCCATTATCTTGCGAAGTTTTGCTGTTTTAGGTCTTACTTTCATTCCAATTATAGAATTATACATTTTTATATCAAGCAATAAGTTTAATCTGTTTCCTGTTGATTACTTTACTGCTGGTGCATCCTGTCTGTCATGGTTAGTGCACTTTGGATATATCCTGGCACTCAAACATAGACTAGGTCCGAGCAGTCGCGGGCCACTGAGCTTGATCCTTCTATGGATAATGATTGTGGTGTTTAATTTTATTTCACTTCGCACAAGTATAATCACTGGATCCATTGTGGGATTTGATATTGCAACACTTTGCTGCCATGTATTGTATTTTATCACACTTCTACCATCAAGTGAGTCTAGACCAACATTTTATTCACCTCATCTTGTTGGATCCCAACATTCAAGTGTAAGTGTAAATATAGTATTGTGTAGAATTTTTAAAATTTTTAGAAAATGCATCTGAGGAATAATATGTTTATTTTAGAGTGAGTACACCCCCTTACTGCCACATATGGATGAAGGTATTTTAGGCACAGCAATGCAAGGCACAAGTTGGTTTTCTAAATTGACTTTCCTGTGGGTAAATCCACTTCTTGATAAAGGTAATGATTAAAAATCTGTATTGTGTTGTTCTGAACAAAATAAACCAATTAAACTGATGATATACATTACAGGCTTTGATAATAAATTAACTGATTCAGAAGAATTATATGACATACCTACAGAGTTTAGATGTTCATATGTTGGTGCTAAATTAGACAAGGCATTGATAGGCAATGTAGACCAGTATCAGCAGTATGCTGAGATACCTCATGAACCATTCATAGGATCTGGTAAGAATCATTCACATATTAAGCTATGCAACAAAAGTAGTTTTAACTTTTATTAATACCAAGCTTTTGCTGACAAATCTGTCCACATGGATTTAAAAAAACAAAAGTAAATATTAGCTATATGAGATTGCTCTACATCTATGCCAAGTTTTGTTGAAATCCATTATGCAGTTTAGGATACAAACTCAATCAAACATCTATCCATTCATCCATCTAAACTTTCACATTTATAATACTACTAAGATTAGTAAGATATATGCTAGTAAGATGTCAATATGTATGAATATAATTTATATAATATTACACAGTAATTGTAATAATAAATATGTGTTATAAATGTTAGGCAATGATGTCATTACATATTTAGTTTGTATCTAAACCTCCTCATGACTCAGTAAAAGGGGAATCCTGATTCATATCACTAAGATATGTGTATTTTTTTTATTCTTCCACTAGTTATTTAATTTTGCAACTACTGGCAATCTTGGAGCTTTGAATTTAGGAGTTGTTTGAGTATCAGGTTCATCAATATCACCCCACATCTTGTTTTTAGGCTTCTGTTTTTAAAGAATGTATATGGAATTCTAGCTGTTGCTTACACTTTGTCCGCATGAAATTAAATTAAAATAAAAAATGTAGCCTATGTTACTGATAACATGGCTTTTTAATAGTAAAGGAATTTTTGAAATTGGTCCAGAAGTTTTTAGTTATTACAATAAATATAAAAATACAAATCTTTCCTCTTTGTAATATTAGTATAGATATAAAGCAGATATTTAACAATGTACAGTAATAAACAAAATAATAATAACTTTATATTCTGGTATTTTTCCTGTACCTGTCACTTTTATTTGAATTATTTGAATATAAATTTTTTTTTTCAGGATATGGCTCATTAAGTGAGAGTCAACCTCAAGTATCAACTCCAGTGACTCCCACTTCCAGAGTGTTATTGAGGCCACAACGTCGTCAGAATGTATCTTTACTTAGAGCTTTACACACATGCTATGCTGTACAATTTTACAGCATAGGAATATTAAAGCTTATTTCAGATATGGCCAGCTTTGCTGGGCCTTTGTTGTTAAATAAATTAGTTACTTTTGTTGAAGATGAAAGTATTGATCAACATTTAGGGTAGGTTAGAATTAAAGGTTTTTTTTTTATTTGTATTTATATCATCATATAAATACATTAATACTTTTTTTTTTTCAAGATATGCATATGCCGGTGGACTCCTTATTGCAACTGTAGTGAGTGCAGTATTCAATGTTCATTTTAATTGGCTCATGTCATTAATAGGAATAAAAATGCGTGGTGCTATGGTTTCCATAATTCTAAGAAAGACACTAAGTGTGACTTCAACAGAACTTACAAAGTCATTTTCTGTTGGTGAAATAACAAACTTCATGTCAACTGACACGGACAGAATTGTTAATTCATGTCCAAGTTTTCATGCACTCTGGAGTATACCTTTACAGGTTTGTATTTTTAACATCAAACTATTTAAAGATATTCAAATAAAATTTTGTATATATTTATAGATATTTCAAATATTTTTTTTTTGCAGTTGGTTATAACACTGTTTTTATTGTACCAACAAGTGGGTGTTTCATTTCTGGCCGGAGTTGCTTTTTCCGTTCTTCTTATACCTGTGAACAAACTCATTGCCAACAAAATAGGACAACTTAGCACAGAGCTAATGAGTCATAAGGACTCTAGAGTTAGTTTGATCAGTGACATACTAAGAGGTATCAGGACAATAAAGATTCATGTTTGGGAGGATTATTTTATAAATAGAGTTGCAGGTAAGATAGCTTTAATGTAAATTTATTTATCAATTGTTTGATTACTGGAAAAGATAATACAGTTAATTATTGTGATATCATGTAATATCATTTGCCGCCATTTATCATTTTGCTTTTAAAGTAATTAGAAATGACGTTAGTAGTATGGACGTTAGTAGATAGGACATGAATACATCCACCCAAATTAAACATATACCTATAAGGTATTACCGCTACACAACTGGGGTAACCTTAAATTTAGTAAATCAGTCCGTTGCCTACCGAGTTGTTTGATTGATGTCCCACTGGCGACAAGTGCGGATAGATGCATTTTTTTAGCTTTTGCTCGGTATTTTTTGGGTTGAGTAATTACAATGCCTATTGCTAAAATAGAACCTTTTACGTTAACATCAAAACAGTCGCGTAAATCAAAACATTTTGTTAAACGAAATACGCCATGACTTTATCGTTCCATCTTTTTAAAATATTTGAAAATGTTTGGATATTATCTTAATTATAAGTTTGTACATACAAATATAATGTTTAATCGTTCAGAGGTGAGAGGCAAGGAGCTGCGCTACCTGCGCGGGCGCAAGTACCTGGACGCGGTGTGCGTGGTGCTGTGGGCCACCACGCCCGTGCTGGTGGCGGCGTTCACGCTCGGCACGCACGCGCTGCGCTCGCAGCCGCTAGATGCTCCCACGGTATTTACATTTATTGAACTTAAAGCGTTTCTACTGGAAAATAAGGTCTTTGTTAGATATATGTACAAAGGTTTTTTGGGGTCTTGATTCTGGATTATTCCCAACCGTCAACCCGCTCTGTCCCTACTTGGGAACAGATGAGAATACAAAGTTTCATCAGTCTCACCTTTTGCGACGACGGGACGGTTCAAACTTAATTTATTTCACAACAGTTCCACCTGTCACCTTATTGGTGGTGACTAAAAGGTGAGACAGATGAAACTTTTTATTCTCACGTGGGGACAGAGCGGGGTGACGGTTGGGAGTAATCATTATTATAGTTTAATCTATTGTCTTTCCTTTCTTATGTCACTCATCTTAAGGTGTGAGAATTACATTTAAAAGTTTGTTAGTTTGTCTTGTGAGTGATTGCCACTTTATCATTTTTTTTAAATAATTGTGTTAATTTATTTCAGGTATTCACTACCGTGGCATTGATCAACATGCTGATAGCGCCATTGAACGCGTTCCCTTGGGTGCTAAATGGACTAACTGAAGCATGGGTGTCCATAAAACGGATACAAAAATTCTTAGATGTGAGCAAACTTTCATATATCATTTTAAACATTTAAAACATGTTCTGAAATGTATTCTTTTAGCTTCCAGATATGGACTCGGATCGTTACTACGATCGTGTTAACACAAATCATGACGAAGATAAAATCCTGATATTCAAGAACGCAACATTCTCGTGGGCGAAACCCGCAGTTCATCCGAAGCCACAGATGAAATGTAAAAAAAATAAAGGCAAATCAACGAAGAGGTTATCGAAACGGAACATACAAGATTCAACTTCATCTTCGGATACACAAGTGCAAGTTCCCTTTGTGTTGAGAGATATATCGTTGGAGATAGGTCGCGGCGAGCTGGTGGGCATCGCCGGCAACGTCGGCAGCGGCAAGACGTCGCTGCTGCACGCCGTGCTCGGGGAAATGATCAAACTCCACGGCGATCTGCAGATACCTGAAAATTTAAATAGTAAGTAAAAACTATGCTACACTGACTGCTGGAATGCGGTTGCTTTGTTCCGTGGTTATTTAAACAGTGCCTAAGGCGTGGTTTAAAGCATTATGTTTTAATAGGTTTCGGCTATGTATCCCAACAATCGTGGCTAATTCGCGGCACAATACGAGACAATATACTGTTTGGCAAACCATACGACGAGACCAAGTTTCGTTCTGTTGTTGACGCCTGTGCACTAACAGGTATGTCAATCTGATCATTTTTTTTTGTAAATATGTAAGTTAACTTTAAATGTATCTAAACTGCATTAATTTTTCAGAGGATCTGAACATTCTGGGGTGGAATGCCTACGTGGGGGAGGGAGGGTGCACACTGAGCGGAGGACAGCGTACTCGCATTGCCTTAGCTCGGGCTGTTTATCAGGACAAAGAAGGTATCTTTATATTTATATGAGTTGTAGAATACAAAGTTGAAAATACGGCGTTGTTTCTTTATATTAGAGAATTTTTAATTCGTTGTTAAGCCAATTGCTTGTTAGAATCAGAGTTAGTCATGATTTATGTCTTGTCTTGACATTCAGGAAAATCTTCCATGCAGTGTACTTGTAGAACTTGTCATACATCTTTCTTAGAAAAGAGAGATTAAAATGTAAGAGTATTAGGAGTGTAGGGTATGTAGAGTGGTGGTGTGCGTGTGTCGTGCAGTGTACCTGCTGGACGACGTGCTGTCGGGCGTGGACGCGCGCGTGGCGGCGCAGCTGATGCAGCGCTGCGTGCTGGGCGCGCTGCGGCACCGCACGCGGCTGCTGGTCGCGCACTCGCCGCGCCACCTGGCGCGTGCGCACCGCATCATACTGCTGCACGACGGCAAACTGATCGCGCACGGTACGCTACACTGCCATCACATTACTTTTAGTACTTTAAAGTGCAATAACACACGATCTTAAAGCGTGCTCTACCAATGTGTAAGTGGTAGACTCCGCTTCAACATATTTGCACGAATGGGCCGGCTCGCCACACGCAATACCACGACCACACAGAAAACAGGCGTGAATTGGGGGCAATTATGCGCACATCCTGATGGGTATGGTGCCGGAGGCCCAACTTTAGGCACTTTACCTTCCCATCATTATTCTTATAAGGAAACCATGGGAAGGGAACGTGGATTTGACGCTGGAGGAGGCGCATAGAAAGGTGAAATATCATCTTAATGTGCGTTACCTCCAACGTCAATTAAGGGTAGGCAACACATTCGATATTCCGAATGTCTATGTGCCGCGATTGCTTCATCATTTTGGCGGATTCAAGTGGCCGCTTACTCGATTGCCACTAAAATAAGTAAACCACAAATTCTGCAGTCGTTCTTTGGATTTAAAAAAAAAATTTTTTGCAGGTCCTCCTGAACTAGTTTTAAATGAAATAGAGGAATTTCTCCCCAGCGATACTGATTCATTAGGAGAGGAACCCATCACGGAAAGGGAAAATAACACCGTCGAAGAGTCTTTGGACAACATTAGCAGGCAAAGTTTGGACAATGAGGTAAATACATCGTGAAATTCCTAACTTTTTAAATGACTATGTTTAGTTGTGAAATGGCTTTGCTGTTATTTTAAAATTAACATTTACCAATTTATTTACAGGAAACGATGTCGACAGGTTCAGTCGGTTGGTGGGTGATCTGTCTATATTTACGATCAGTTGGCCTGTTCCTCTCAGTGTCCATTGTCATATCGCTCATATTGATGCAACTCTCACAGAACTACACCTTCCTCTGGCTAACATTCTGGATCAAAAACAGAGCTACAAACTCGACCACTCTCAACTCAAACACGTTATTGGAAAGTCCGCACGAAACTCAAACAGTAATGGACCACGGATTCAATATTATGGATAATGTTATACATCGCATACTAAATGGGTCTCTACCAGTTTTTCATAATAATGAAATAGTGACTAAATCGCCCAACATCCCAGATTTGCAACTTACAGTAAGATATGATGATAATTTTTATTTGGAGATGTATTTTGTGTTGGCCGGACTGAATTTGTTGTTCACTGTGATGCGAGCGTTTCTCTTCGCGTACGGAGGCGTCAAGGCAGCCGGAAGGATACATAGAATACTTGTGAATGTTATTATGCGAGTAAGTTGGTCTTTTTACCCTTTTTCTATAACATGTGAAATGAAATAATTAAAAAGAAAATTGGAAATCGCTTGCCAAGTATATTGACTGTATAAACCGAAAAATGTAATACTGTATAAGATAATGTTTTATAGGAGATTTTAAATCTAATTTCCATACATTTTTCTAGGCCAAAGTGAAGTTTTTCGACGAAACACCGACGGGCAGGATTATGAATAGGTTCTCATCCGACACATACACAATCGACGACTCGTTGCCGTTCATACTTAATATTCTACTAGCTCAGGTCTTCGCTTTAATCGGTGAGACACGTTTGTGTTTAGAAATAAATATTTATGAGGAGTAAAAAAACGAATGAACTGCGAATTTAAACCAGTTTAACAATTATTATATACTAGCTTTCGCCCGCAATTCCGTTCGTGGGGAATTAAAAAACAAAAGTAAATAACCTAAATGTTCGTCCACACTATCCTCTACATCTATGCCAAATTTTATCGAAATCCGTTCAGCAGTTCAGGCTTCAAACTCTAACAAACATCCATCTAAACTTTCGCATTCATAATATTAGTATGATAGAGTTTTAAATATATGTATTTGTTAGTAATGTGTGTTGCGTGCAGGGGGCGTGGCGGTGACGGTGTACGGTCTGCCGTGGCTGGCGGCGGCGCTGCTGCCGCTGGCGCTGGCCTACCACCGCCTGCAGCGCCGGTACCGCGCCACCCCCCGCCAGCTCAAGCGGCTGCAGAGCGTCGCGCTCTCCCCTGTATACGTACACTTCAATGACACGCTGGAAGGTACGTGCCCTAACGATTATATATAATGTGTTTAGAACATATGGGCAAAATGACCATATTCTTATAGTGAACCGAAACTCTCATTTACACCATTGACTATTTTCACATTGTTTCCATTTTTTGTGCGGAACAGAAGTTTCACCAGCTGTCGGTTATAGCGTCCTGGATGCTTTGTTTGTATTTATGCTTGACCACAACATAATCTGAATGTATAAGTATAAAAACCGATTCTTGGAGAATATAGCAATCTTGTGCATATTTTTTGCTACCGGAGTGTAAATTTGTTTTGCATGTTATCATCTTGATTTTTTCCAAAAGTCGACAGAGTATGTAAATATTTGGTGTTTAATTTATTAGTTGATTTATTATTGTAGTAGCGTGTGTTGTGCAGGTGTGACGGTGGTGCGCGCGCTAGGCGCTAGCGCGCGGTGGGGCGAGCGCGGCGAGGCGGAGTGCGAAGGGTGGCAGCGCGCGGCGCTGTGCGGCGCGGCGGCGGCGCAGTGGCTGGCGCTGCGGCTGCAGGCGGCCGCCGCCGCCGCCGTCGCCGCCGCCGCGCTCGTCGCAGTGCTGCAGCGCGCCACGCACGCCGCGGACCCCGGTACTGCACTCTGTCACCCATACCACCTCGTATAGAAATTAGTACATCATTGCCAAAGTAAATATTCCCTCCATAGAGTTTCAATTAGTGATATTGCTTCTTGTGACTTATCGAAAATTATTGTCAGTTCTACAAGTTTTTAATTTTTCGAACGATATTGGTAATCGAACTTAATCTACGGAGTCTGGTCGGAATGTCAACCGTTAACCAAACGTGGTCATAGATATGAGAATTTTAAATTTAACATTGTGTGCAGGTCTTGTTGGTCTGGCGATATCGTACGCGCTGTCGCTGACCTCTGTGCTGAGCAGCGTGCTCAACTCATTCACAGAGACCGAGCGCGAGATGATCTCCGTGGAGCGCGTGGGCGAGTACATCACGCAGGTACAAATCAATGCTGATCTTACCATTCACCTTTTTATTGTAAACTAGCTGTTGCTTGCGACTTCATCCTCGTAAAAATAAAATATAATTCAAAATATAGCCTATGTTAATCGTTGATAACGTTGCTATTTAAAGGTGAAAGGATTTTTGAAATCGGCCCTGTAGTTATCGAGTTATTTCAACACATACAAAAATACAAATATTTCCTCTTTATAATCCTAGTCTAGATATAAGTTTGCAACAATAATAAATTGCATTTAGGTGGAAAGTGAGAAGATAGACGGAGACCCGCCGCCGTACGGCTGGCCCTCGCACGGTGTTATCAGCTTCGAAGATGTCTATCTTAATTACACGTAAGTGAAAAGTACTGGTGCTACAATGTTTTAAGAACCCAGATGACATATGTACATGTATGAAGTGCGGGGTGTTGTGTAAGTGATGAGAGGCGGGGTAATGCAAGCGGTGTGTTAGCGGGCAGCGGAGCGCGGCGCTGAGCGGGCTGCGGTTCGCCAGCCGGCCGGGCGAGCGGCTGGCGGTGGTGGGCCGCACGGGCGCCGGCAAGAGCTCGCTGCTGCGCGCGCTGCTGCGCCTCGCCGCGCCCGCCGCCGGCCGCGTGCTGCTCGACGGCGTCGACGTCGCCACGCTGCATCTGCACGCGCTCAGGTACTGCACTTACGAAACTTGGACACGCTTCCGGTTTTCAAATACGTATCCACATATTCATCAAAAATATGTATTTAATGACTGAGGTCTACAGACGATTACGAGCCGAGTTTTTATTTATTCTTTGAAACCGTACATGTACACAAGTTACTAAAATTTAAAAAAGTGTCTTTACCTAAAATTATATTATCTTTATGTGAAAGTTACGTTACAATCATACTTTATACTAATATTATAAATGCAAAAGTTTAGATGGATGGATGGATGCATGAATTTTTGTTAGAGTTTGTAGCCTAAATTGCTGAACGGATGTCGATGAAATGTGATATCGATGTAGAGGATAGTCTGGAAAAACACATAGGCTACTTGCATTAGTTTTATTTTCATTGTTTGCAGACTGAGTCGCGGGCGAAAGCTAGTTATTAATGAAAAACACGATGTTTGTGTTCAGGTCACGGCTGGGCGTGATACCGCAGGAGCCGTTCATCTTTTCGGGCAGCGTGCTGGAGAACGTGGACCCGCTGCGGCAGCACGGCGAGGTGGAGGTGTCGCGCGCGCTGGCGGCGTGCGGCGCGAGCGACGCAGTGGAGGCGCGCGGCGGTCTGCACGCGCCCGCAGCGCACCTCGCACGCGGACACGCGCAGCTGCTCTGCCTCGCGCGCGCGTTGCTGCAGCGCTCTAAGGTAACAGTGTCCTTTAACACTTTATATTCATTTTGTACTGGCTTTCGCCCGCGACTCCGTCCGCGCAGAAATAAGAAAAACAAATGCAAGTACCCCATATATACTAGATTACTACCTATGATTTTGCTGTTTACAAAAGCAATCTTGACACGATAGGGGTTAATTTAAAACAACCACTAATATTGATACATCATTGTATAATTTGGGGAAAGTCGAGTTTCAAATTTAATTTTTCAATCATTGTTACTTACTTAGACTAAACAGATAACATATATGAATACATTTACAGTAACGACTACAGGATTTTTCATATATGTTTGCAGGTGTTGCTGGTAGACGAGGCGACGGCGAACCTGGACGAGGAGGCGGAGCGCGTGATACTGCAGACGCTGAGGTGTTCGTTCGCGGGCAGCACGGTGGTGTACGTGGCGCACCGCGCGGCCGGCGTGATGCAGTGCGACCGGGCGCTCGTCATGGCGGCCGGCCGCGCGCTCGAGCTGCGAGAGCCCAACGACGCGCTCGCGGACCCCACCTCGCACCTCTACAGACTGCTTAACCCACAACACGAAACAAATTAACCCTTAAATGCATACATCAGCCTTCTATTCCACACCCAATAGACTATTTAAAAAAAATCTCTATTTTTCTCTTGATCTACGTTCAATATACTACCTGATACTATATAAGGTATTTAAAAAGAAAAAATCATGCATTTAAGGGGTAACTATACACCTACAAACAACATATGGCAGCAATTTGGTGAACTAACAATGTCATCTTGAAAACACCAAATTGTCACTAATGAGGGTGCGGCACGAGAGTGTTGCCATTTTAATAATTTCTAAATTGAAAAGTTTGATTTTGTTCCAACATAGGAGAGTGTCAAGAAAAGTTGGGAATTTTTGCTTACTGGTAACTCTAAAAAGTAATAGCAGCCCTCTATGTCAATGTCAAATAACTGCCATAAGATCCTTGTAGGAACATACAATCAACTTAAAAAGCAGAGCTTGTAAGTCAGTATTGGAGTTTTTCGGCGGTTTCCTTAGTAGTTAAATTTTTAAAAATGTTGACGATTTTAACAGTTTTGACTTAAAGTAAATCAAATGTATGGTAACCTTTGGAGGTTATTATCTCCAATATTTGAAATATTGAGGCGAAATGATACGAAACGTGAAAGGAACGTGTGTGTTCTAGAGAGACTGACTGTAATGATTACATTTCAGAACGGAATGGACATTTATATTTAATTTCAATATTATTGTAATCGATTTTGTAAGATCTCAAATTTAGTTAGATAATATTTTTTTAACGCAAGAATTAAAGTCATCACAGATTTTGTATGCAAATTTTCAAAAAAAAAAAAAAAACAAATACTTGCTCAAAAGAATATTATTTTCTAATAAAGCTAAGATGCTTTACTTTTTTCAATAGTTTAATATGTTTAGAAATGTTTGGCTTTATATAATTATTATTTGTGAAAAAATTACGAGATATTTGATATTAAATATTACTCGAGCACAATAACATGACACCCGATTCTGTTTACAACTTGTATGTTTTAAAGAGATTATATCAATATATTATTTATTTTTCTAACCAACCAACAACTTACGAGGAGACTCTTTATCCGGTTGTGTTGCCATTAATGCAAATAACATGTTATTGCGCACGCATAGTAGCTATAATATTTCAATTGGAATCATTAATACTTGCCATGGCTTGAAGCTTGATTAGTTTTTTAAAGGAAGTAAAGTTTTTAATGCAATAAATAGAACTTTTACTTATCAGTACAATATTCTTATCAAAGAGATTAATTTAAATTGTTGACTTTTACACCAAAAAGCACCTAAGCTGATTATAAATGATTCTATTGTTTAGCGAGTTGTTTTTATTTTACAAAGCCAAGGAATTGAATAATCTAGAAACAAGTTTAATTGTATTATTCTTCGTTTATTTGTAATTTTATTTGTTTGTGACTTTCGACATTTATAAATAATTCAACAACAGACGTAATACAATGAAATTTCATTCGTATTTACCTTTTTTAACTTACAATTTGTGTAAAATATTCCAAAGAATGATTGTAAATAATCGTAATATGTTAATATATTGTGACAAGAAAATTTAACAAGGCTGTGCTGTTACCTTTTTGTGAGAAATGAAAAATGATTTCAAAAAATATTCTGACAAGATTGAAAAATTGGGTATTGATTTTTTATTGTCGAGTGAATGATTTATTTTAATACAGATGTTAAGTGCTAGTCACTATTAACTTCGTAATTAAAGATTACATTTCCATTAATTAAATTAGCATTTTAAGTTACCGTTTTATCATTTTTTGCTTATTTAACGAAAGCAGTTCGCTAGATTTATTTTTAGCTTGACAGCAATTCATGCAATTTCCCTATATACTAGTTTCCTATGTTTTCCTGTATAATTTAAATATCATAACATCATGCGGGTGAATTGCCTCTATTTTTAAATAGGAATCCATTTCTTCATTTACTTCTGTATTTCATTTATCATTAATTAATTTATTCCTTTAACTAGAATTCCTATTTAATTATTAATATAATAACAACCCGCATGGTTTTATAGTGAAAGTGTAAAAAGAAATTATATAAATGTTGTTTTTGAACTAAGCACCTGTTGTCAATTTTATAAAGTTTTATTAAATATTATTAGCATATCTTGAGAATTTGAAGTCTTGTGATATTGTAAGCCTTATTATATGTCGATTCTAAGAATAAATATGACGACGGCAATGTTGTTTTTTATTTGTGATCCCTACAAATTACGTTCTTCTGGTTTCTTGTACGGGTACTCGATGTAGTCGAAGATATCTTCCTCACACGTGATCGGTACAGGTTCGCCGGGAACTCCTGTTAATGCAGACAAACGTGGTTGTGAGTGTCCATAGTCAGAAAATTTGTATAACAAAACCGTTAGACATCTCACCAGTTGAACCGATAGGCCTCAAATAATATTCATTGAGGGTGAAACCCTTTTCCAATGCATGTGTTCGCATTGTCTTGTTGAAGACATCGCTGCCTGTGAAGTACAAGATAGCGCAATGGTACTGATCGCACGGAATAAGCCGTATATCCAGACGTCGGGCCGGTAAGTCTTCAGAAAGGCGACAGACGCCCTGGTCAGGAAATAAAAATGAGGAAATTTTATTATCAAATACATCTCTACCTTAAGTACCCGAAGACTGTTTACCATAAATTTTGTATCTCCCATAGATATAACGTCGATAACAAGACCTTTCAAGTAATCAACTAATCTTTTTAACATTGTTTCGCCGTGCTTTTGCTTTGTTTCTCCAAGTTTTAAAGACGGATGAGTCGCTAAAACATCTATATCACCGCTTTCTGGTTTTCCCCGTCTGCAACGATAAACCAATATGAAATTAATAAAAATTCTGCGCAGCGTACAACTTTAGTAGATCCTTGGTAAGCGTTGCATAATTCACCCGGCCGACAAAAACATCCAAGATCAGGCGTATCAGTATATTACAATTTATTTTTTCATTAATCATATTTGCAAATTATTTTACCGGAAACTTCCGCATATTGTTATTGTAAAATTACTATCTAAGTCAAACACGAGTGCCTTTAATTTATTTTCTATGGCTTTTATTTCAGTGCGCGGAATTTTCTTTTCAAAGTCTTCGAAGTATCTGAAAACGATAAAACAAAACTTCGATACAAGCAAATTAACAATGAAAATGCAGCTCTATCCAAATTTTATGGTGGCTCGGGCTTACAACAATGATGATGGTAAAGGTATAGCGGATTGGGGTACACCCGTTTCCTGTACTCGCATTGGGACCACCTACGCGGTTAACGGAGCCAATATAAAGTTTGAACTTTACAATACATTACACACTAACTTTAATCCGAGCAGCTGATGATGATTTAACAAATGTTTACTTCTCTTTAGATCTTCAACTGTAACAATACCGTCTTTTACCAATTCTGCAGCCTTGACAGGACCCACTCCAGATATTCGTGTGAGCATACTAATTGCCTGAGCCTTTTCATCATGATGTATATTCTCAATTTTTCTCAATTTTCCTGTCTGAATATACTCATCGATTTTTTTAGAAATTTTATCTCCTATGCCATCAAGTTTTTTTGCTTCTTCACCAGATTGAATTTTTCTGGACTGCGCAGCCAAAACACCCGCCGCTTTCTTGTAAGCATTGTACTTATGTATGTTGCGACTAACATTTTTCTCGTACTCCGCCAATTCCATTAAAAAATCACAAAATTGTGCATTTGGATTTCTAGATTCGCATGGATTTTTACGTTTACTCATATTGCAATCGTGCAGAGCTTCTGTAATGATTTTAACGTTACTTGTTAAGTGGGCAAAAACACCTAGTATTTTTAAAAACAAATGTGCTCTTTCTTGAAAAATGAATGAAACATTTTTAGGATATCTTATATTTTAATGTTGGTATAATGTTCACACTTGACATTTACAACAAAATTAGGTTTAGGTTCACGAAATGTCAAAGACAAAATTTTATAATAGAAAAGTCTGTTTTGAGGTTGTTTTAATGTTATTGTCGCAAAATATAAAAGTTGTAATTTAGTGAATTGAACAGTATGTGCTACAATATGAATGTTATATGCAGGTTAAAGGACTTTAAAAAAGAGAGAATACCTGAAATGCCACAGTAACAAGTTTCGTGATGGATAACGTAACTGAAAAGCTATTGGAATGTTTTGGTCACCGAAAATTCAAAAGTGAACTTCAAGAACGTGCTGTTAGAGCTATAGCAAGAGGTAATTGTACAATATAACGCAAATTACATTTTAGTTCGAGATGTAAAGATCCAAATTGAATTGAACGGTAAAAATGCACAAATTTGACAAACGATGTGACACATTTAATTTGGCAGTATAATAATAGTGCTACCACAATTACAAAATTATTTGCCTTAATTTTGTAAACACTATTTTGAGACACAACTTTATTTTTTAAATTTATTGACGTGATAATGTAATAATGTTGATGTTTTTCAAACGTATAATTTATATATACGTATTCAATTTTATTTAATTGTTCAATATTTGGATTCTGTTTTAAATGTTGATGTTAAATATAAAAAGAAACAAGTTCTAATCAGTCTCAAATAAAAAAATTCCTTGTGATATATATATATCTACAGATTTATTATTAAATTATTTTAAGGTGTCCATGATGTTTATGTTTCAATGCCAACGGGCTCTGGAAAGTCCCTGTGCTTCCAATTGCCTGCAATGCTGCAGGATAATAAGGTGGCTATTGTATTCTCACCATTACTGGCACTCATCAAAGATCAGATTGATCACTTGACAAAAATTAAAATACAGGCTGAATCAATAAACTCAAAAATGAGCACAAAAGATAGAGAGAGGGTTATCAACGATCTTAGAAGCATGAGACCTAATACTAGATTTTTGTATGTAACCCCTGAACAAGCTGCTACAGGCACATTTAAAAGCCTAATAGAACATCTAGTCAAGTATAAAAAAGTTTCTTATGTAGTTGTTGATGAGGCTCACTGTGTCAGTGAGTGGGGGCATGATTTTCGACCTGATTATTTAAAATTGGGTGATTTAAGAGAAATGTATAGGAGTATACCATGGGTAGCTCTTACTGCAACCGCTAGTGCCGAAGTTGCTAAAGATATCCTCTCCAATCTGAAATTATTGCAACCTGTCGCACAATACAAAACACCAAGTTTCCGGAAAAATCTGTACTATGATGTGATATATCAAAATTGTATTGAAGATGAAATCGGTGACTTATGTGAATTTCTAAAGAAAAGTTTAAAGGAAGATGACATTGTTAAGCCTGTAAGTAATTTATGCTGTACTTGTTGCCTCTGTTTTGCTGTATTGCTTAACAAATTCTTTACTTACAGAAAGACAAAAATGCAGTTATAGTCTACTGTAGAACTCGCGAACAAACTGAGGAATTAGCTCATATGTTGAATAAAAGGGGTCTTAACTCACTGTCATATCATGGAGGTATTGGATATTCAAATTTTACTGTTTATTCTATGGTTTTACTAAAATCAATAACTAATTTTTTCATCAAAGAAATATGATTGACTTTGAAGTTCATAAATGAAAGTGTAATAAAAGCTAGTAAAATATACTAATATATCTATCACTATGTATTGTACTTTTATCTTGATGGCAATAAAATGTTTATTTATTTAGAAGTGACAATGTGTGATAGGAATGAAGGCATCAGAGCGCATATCAGTACAAGAGCGATGGTCCGGTGGCGAGTGTCCGTGCGTGTGCGCGACGCTATCGTTCGGTATGGGTGTGGACAAGGCCACCGTGCGCGCCGTCGCACACTGGGGCCTCGCGCAAAACGTCGCTGCTTACTACCAGGTATGCATCATATTCACTAAATTATTACCATCATCATCTCCCTAACCTTATTTATCGTCCTCCAAATAAAAAAAAAAAATAGTTTATTAATTTCCCCTTGGGCAAGGGACTGGTGTCCTAACTAGGGTGGTCCCTGTGTAGTGGATCACCAGGCCCCCGCCTCAAATAACTCTATCATATGTCTCCACTCCCTTCTTGATCATGTCACTTTTCATGCAATCCATCCATCTCTTTCTAGGTCTACCTCTAACGGTGTACCTCCACCTTCTTGTTACATGGGATTATATTATTACGTCGTTAAATTATTACATAAATAATATTAGCTTTATAATTACAGTTGTATTGGAATAATTCTAGGAATCAGGTCGCGCCGGCCGCGATGGTAAACCAGCGTTTTGTCGAATTTATTATTGCGGAAGGGAAAGAAACGCAGTCGACTTTCTTCTTAAAGCGGAGATGGCGCGCGCTCGCACTCCCGAACAGAAACAACGCTGCAAAAATGCCTACAAGAGCTTTGAAATTATGGTGAAATATTGCGAGGAAGTTAAGTAAGTTGTTTATCAAATGCTTAGTTTATTGTCACACATCCAGTTCTCTAACCTTGATTTGTTATCTTGTATACTAAATTGTTATGGTAATTTCGTATGCCATTTTTTAATCCATTTACCAAATAAACATTTAATAAAACTGTTTTACCAAGACGACATAATATTTAAAACTAGCTGTTACTCGCGACTTCGTCCACGTGAAATAAAAAATAGTAAAAAACATAGTTTATATTTTTCAGCAATAACGTAGCTTTTTAGTGGTGATAGAATTTTTGAAATCGGCCTAGTAGTTATTGATTTATTGCAATACATAAAAAAAATCGAAATATTTCCTTAATATTAGTATAGATATAGGAGACATGAAACGTGTGATGATCGTGTTAGATGTCGTCACAAGCGGTTCGCGGAGTACTTCGGCGAGGAGGCGCCGCGCTGCGAGGCGCGCTGCGACGTGTGCCGCGACGAGCGCGCCGTGCGCCGCGCGCTCGACCAGCACCAGCGCCGCGCCATGAGCGCCAGCCTGCAGCGCGCCGGCTTCATCGCGCACGACGCGCACGACGCGCGCGACGCGCAGGACCTCTACGGCAACGGACGTCTGGGACTCAGGTCGCTAGCATTCTACAATTTATTATAGAGACAATATTACACAGGATAACCCCTTATTCAGTGGTGGCGAACCACTGGCACGCATGTTCGCTACCCCTGTCCTAAATCAATAATGTCCAGTGAGATGAACAACGAATAAAAGAAATTTAGCATTTTTCCTGTACTTATGTTGTATCTAAAAATATGACTATTTTTTTTGCTACAAAAACTCTGTAGTGTAAATCCTTTTTTTATGTAAGTTTTTTCCCAACTGAATAAAAGTTTGGTTTTAAACGCTGGCAGGAATGACAAAAGTGTTCAATTATCTCTTGTTGACACGCAAACGTCTTCGTCACTTTATCTCGCGGTAACCTAGCAACCGATGTTTATTAAAGCTTTTATTACAAGGAGATGCACAGAAAAATATGGGGTCAAAATTTTCATCCAGGTAGGGGAAAAACGTGTATGTAGCACAGAACAGTAAAACATTCCCACCCACGAATTTTTTCCCTATATGTACAATACACTATTTTGTTCTCAATAAAACAGATATTTCTTACACAAAATATTTTTAAGTTATAGTATTTTTTAAGTAATACGAGTAATGTTTAACATTTCATGGTTTATCTTTCAATAATTACTCTGATGTAATCCGCGTTCCAGAAACAGTACATTAAATAGTTGATTTATAACTTTTTTATACTTTTTTATGTGTAGGTAATTAATATTTGCGATGTAAATAATATTTGTCTACAGAGATATGGAGTCGTACTACGACGGGGAGAGCGAGGGCTCCGACGGCGACAGTCGGCGCGTGGGCGAGGAGACGAAGTCGCTCATACTCAAGGAGTTCGCAGAGAGGAAGAAGCGCATCACGGAAGTAGATCGGCAGGCCAGCGACGCCGTCAGCGCCGTCAACTCTAAGTGCAGGGCTGCTGAGAATACCGCCACAAAAGTAAATCAATTTTAACATTGCTTACACTAATACCATAGTACTAAACTGTGAATAATCTGAGCCTCTATCAGCTAGTGGTGGGACAGGCCTTTAGTCTCCCTTAAACACAGATAAATTGCGAACCAAATAAAAGACGTGGGTCTAATATAAAATAAAAAACGAGATAAAGAATCTGATATACAATAAACTGCGTTACTAACAACCTAATTGCTTACTTGTACTTACCACATTACATAAATAACTAGTACATTAGTTAATGCTAGAAAATGCATCATTCGAGTCGAACTGATTTGTTATTTCCATATATTTGTAGGTGAATGGTCTGACGGTAGCGAGTCGAGACAGCTACCTCTCCCTCTTGCTAGAAGCTCTGAACAACAATTTGGCCAGCATGAAGGATGTCGACGAACCGGAGAAGCCTTTGAAACGTAAAGATGTGGAGCAGTGCGCCATAGACCTGGAGTACGAGGCCTTCTCTAATAGTACCGTCATAAGTCTTTATAGAAGGGCCATGATCAAATTGGTAAGACAGTTACTATGAACTTGTTTCTACTGCCGAAACACCAAAAAAAAGTATTGAAGCTTAAACGATATCTTTTTTGTTTTATATTAATTTAATTTTAGATTTCATCAGTGAAAGCTTGTACGGAGCACTTATTTCCTCGGTTAAAGAAATTCGAGCCCCGCATGGGAGAGACGCTCGGGGATTTCGTTCGAGACTTCGAAGCGAAGAAACAAGCTCAATACGGTTTTATGACTGCAAGTCAGCTAGAAAGTGGTAAGTTAAACTTAGGACTATATTTCTATACATACATCATTATAACAGATAAAAACACACATATATATCTTTTATACCATTACCAATGTCATTTTATTCTATTTTTGTAGCAAATATGGGTGAGAAAAGCGGTAGCAGACATTTATCTAAAGCCGACAGAGAAAGTAAAAGAAAAGCCAATTCTTTCAAAAAAGATCCATTAACTCAAACTAAGCTGCAAAATTTTTTCACACAAATTGCTTCAAATGATGTATCCACACCTGCCTCTGATGAAAGCGAAGATGAAAATACTTTAATAATAGACGAGAATCCTAAAAATAACCACAACGATACAACCATGAAGATAGATGAAACGAATAACGAAACAACCATTGACGGAAGTACAGAGGACATTAAGTATAAAAACGAAAATAAAGCAACAAAAAGCATATCAAAAACTTTTGTAATAAATATAACTTTGGAAGGTGTGTCCAGTAAAAACTCTCCAAAAGATAGCAATGTTGATCAAAAAGATAAAAAGAAAGGCATTCAAAACGAGAACAAAGATGCAGTTAAGGAATCAAAATCACCAAGTAAGATCAAACCTACAGCTAAACGAAAAATAAAAGCATTATTTGGAGAATCTTCCGACAGTGAAGTGGAAGAGAAAAAAAGCGAGAAGCACAAAACTAAAGTAAAACATAAACATCATAAATCATCTAAGGAGAAAAAACGTAAGCTAAGTGAGGCGTCAGTAGATAAAGCTATCAAATCAGAAAATAAATCGGTATTAAAAGATTCTGATGTATTTGGAGACTTATCTAATAGTGGTTCTGAAAAAGAACTAGTTATTGATGATCAGATGGAATCTCAAGATAATAGTTATGAAATGACAAAATCTACTGACAATATATGTAATAAAAATAATATTTCACCACAAAATGAACCCGATAACGGAACGAGTAATGATGATTCCGTTAATTCGAGCAACGGAGATGGAGAAAGTCCAGACAAACCGGATAAAGAACCAAAAATAGCAGATCCTTCATCAGCTAAAACGGACGACACAAAGCTTTTCAAAGCACATAAACTTAGCATTGAAGCGGATAAAGTTTTAATGGAATTGAAACAATTTTCTGAAATGCCACCGGAACCACCACCTGTTGAAAGCATTGTTCCTGAAGTTATACAACCAACTAAAGACAATGAACCTAAATCACCAACAATTAAAGAAAAATTAAAGGATAAACATGCAGATAAACATAAAGACAAACACAGGCACAGACATAAATCAAGTTCTAACAAAGAACACAAAGAAAAGCATATGGAAAAACCAAAAAAAGAAGAGAACAAAAATGAAAAAGAGAAAAAAGATAGTGAAAAACACCCAGAAAAAATATCAACACATGTAAAAGAACCTAAGAAATCTGAAAAAGTGGACGTAGCCGGCCTGGTTGTTAAACTACTTATGCCTTATTATAAGAAAAAAAAAATTAGTAGTCGAGACTTGTTTAAGATAACAGCACGGCACATAGTGCACCAGCTGTTGGCTATACAAGTCACAGGTGAATTCTTCTTCATTCGTTTTCATCTATATATCTTTTATAATATGTTTTATTGTAATTTTGATAATATTTTTCTTTTTTCAGAGGAAGCCGCCATCAATATGTTATTAAAGAAGACTTTCTCAAAGGAAGTTAAAATCGAAAAGGAAAGTGACTTACCAGTGCAGATAGATCTAAGTAAAATAGTATAAGATAAGATGTTGATAAGATTTTATTTTTACTATTGCCTATTTATTTACTAAGTGTACTTTGACTCTAATGTTGTAATTAATATGGTGTAGTTTAATCATATTTTATAGATTCTTGTTCGATTAAATGTTATTTTCAATAGACGGTTATTTCACTTGCCATTTTATACTTCCTCTTTCTCGATCCTTTATGGTTTAAAAAGCACTGAATCAGAAATATAGAATATAGCTATTTTCCTCGACTTCGTCTGCGCAGTATTAAAAAAAAACATGAATTGTGCAAAACAAAAATCTATGCATCCCACGGAAACCTTTTTTCGAGCATAATTCGTATACCACATGTGTATACGACTTTGTTTTTTTATTTGTGCCACATTTTAATAAGATATTTGATCTTTGCAGAATTTCGAGTGAACGGGAAAAAATTAAATTAATGTTTCCCAGGAATCTTAACAATTTCCCGGGTCAAAGTAGCCTATGTGTTCTTGCAGACTATCCTCTACATCTATGCCAAATTTCATCGTAATCCGTTTAGCAGTTTAGGCTACAAACTCTAACATCCATCTTTCCATCTAATATTTCGCATTTATTAGTAAGAAGCAAGTTATATTCTAAAATAATTGACGATTGTCTTAACAACCATGGGTAAGTAGAGCTTGTGCATGATCGTAGGAGATTGCGTAATCAGTGGAATAAAGGTAAGAATCTGCAAAACTATTGCCTAGGATTTAAAATTATTGGCAAGTGATGTTTCACACAAATGTATTCCCTGTAGGATCATGTTGGGTTAGCAATTAAGAAGAAATATAAAGTGATACAATAAAGGATTCTTAACCAGCTTTAGATCGTTTTATTTCCCCGTGTCACGCATAAGGGGTGCTAATTGATTATTGCCTGTGCAATCCCCATGCAAGGGCGGATCGAGGAGGGGGGGGGTCATGACTCCCCTGAGCTGGTTGGTCACGAGCTTGACAAAATATGTAAATATATTGTAGACTATGTCCCCATGCCCTAAATAATATATACTATACTAGGCCCAACCTCACCCGCGGCTGATACATGTACCGAAGTTAACAAAAATAATTTAACTATGGCGATTCAAAATAAAAGAGATTAATTTTTCTGAAATGTATTTAATACATTTCATAATTATATCTTAAATTTATTAAGGAACATTTAACAAAATATTATGTATAGTTGAAAATATTTATGATTACACATTATATATTTCTTATAGCTTACAATTATTTTATAGCGTAATATTGAGAAACTAACGTTTACAAGAAGTTTAGTAATATTTTTAATATACAAATGCCGCTATATATTTGAACTTGAATAAGTATTTTCAGACTATAAGAATCAGTAAACGCGAAAATACCGTTTTACTTCACTCCTAGATCTGTGGCAGTATCGAATGTCCTAGCAAGGACGACAATGCGACGATCGTAATAACTTCAAAGAAGTTATGAAACGCATTCTTGTTCTTGAAATACGCTTATCTACGCGTTTGAAAT
>NW_013527026.1:3329242-3351492 GCF_000836215.1 Papilio polytes
GTTATCGTCCTCCAAATAAATCTATAATTGATCATCTCAGTCACTCCCTTCTTGACCATGTCACCTTTCATGCAATCCATCCATCTCTCTCTAGCGATGTACCTTACTACACTCATAACTAACTCATAGTTAAATAAATAGTAGGGATGTAACGGAACTCCGTCTCCGCTTCTGCAAGGGCGTAACTTCCGCAAGAAACAATAGCTCTCCGCCTCCGTTATTTCTAAAGCGGAGTTATAACGAAGGTTAATTTACGTCGTAACGCAAGAGAAGCGTGGCAGCAGTGTGATAGCAGTTACACATTTTCGATTTGTACACGCATGTTTACCTTTGAGATTCGATTGTTATTGGTGGATATATTTTTTATTTCATTACTGAACTGTGTTACTATTTATTTCTTTAATATATAACAATTAATATTTTACTATCCACCACCGTCTCTGCTCCTGTTAACGTCCGCATCCGCTTTATTAAAACGACCTCCATTACAACCCTAATAGTATATTTGTCTATGTTGGTGCCTATGTCACCTTCATAGTGATCCCTAATGATCGACTACAGACATCACTAGCAACAACGTCATACGGACATCCCTATTGGACATTCATTCTCTGTTGCTCTTCGTCTGTCGCTGCGCGGCCATGCATCCTATCTCGAGCTAATCAATTGATTGTTAATACAACTACAATAACGAATACTTATTAAACATCAAGCCAAGTACCGGAGTTCCATTACGTCAATAAGAGGCAGTCTATATGCGGAGCGCGCGCTTGGGCGTGTGGTGGGCGTGGTGCGCGGGGCGCGGCGCGGGGCGGCGGCGCGGCGCGCGCGGCGTGTCGGGGTCGGGCGGCGCGGAGGCGGTGACGAGGTTGCGCGCGTTGCCGAACGACGGCTCCAGCCCGATCGTCTCCTGGAACTGTCGGATGCGCTGCACCAGCTCCTCGTCCAGCTGGATCAACTCCTCGATCTATTGAAACAATTTTTTTGACAAAGAATATTTTAAGCTCTTATTATTATTAGAGAACGGGCAGTGGTGTATAGAAGCGGCGAGCAGAGCAGTACCTCGTGGCGGTAGTCGGCGAGCAGGTCGGTGGCGAGGCGCACGAGGTAGGCGGCGAGCTGTCCGCCGCGCGGCCGCAGGTGCGCGTACAGCCGCAGCACGCCCGGCACCAGCACCTCCGCCACGGTGCGCTTCATTTTCTGACAAACACACACACACACACACACATCTCAATCATATTATAAACTAGCTTTTGCCCGCGATTCCGTCCGCGAAGTGTTAAAAAAGGTAAGTAGCCTATACGTTCTTCCCGATTACGTTTTGCATGTGCTAAATTTCATCGAGATCCGATCAGGCCTTTAGGCTACAAACTTTAAGAAACATCCATTCATCCATGTAAACTCTCGCATAATATTAGTATGAAGTATAATGTGCACGGTCAGACGGATTGGTGTTTCTAAGTTTTCGCCTAAAGGACTGAACGAATCTCGACTCGAAATTTGCCATATATGTAGAGCATTGTCTGAAGAACAAATAGTTTTACTTTTGTTTTGTACATGCAGACGGAGTTGCACGCGAATGCTACTGGTAAATGATGTTCCAAGTATCCTAGACCCAGTGCTAGAGCACAACGTTGTGATGGATTCATATGTATATAAATACAACCGGTGCCACATTTTACTCGGATCTCGCTAGTGGGTGGCACAAAACGTTTTAAACTATCTTACACTTTTTTGTTTCTACAACATTCATATATCTACATATACATGCTTAGTTTCAGATACATAAACTTAAAATACTAACTACTACACATTTACTAAATTTTAATAAAAACGTATTTTGGGTGCGTAACTATTACTAAAACAAAAAATAAAAAAAAAACAAAACTAGGTACTGCTATCTAACAAAATGAATCTATTAACATAAAAAAGAACTATTAAGCGACATTTATTAAAACAATCAGAATATTTTAAGTTTTAAATAAATCAAAATGTAAAAATAACGGTTATATATCGACAATTGAAGAAATATGGCGGATATTAAAAATTTATTTAAAACTTACAAAAGCTGGTAAAAGATAACAAAAAATAATGCGATTTCCAATAAAATTATAAAAGCAAAATTGCTGAAAACATTTACCAAAAATAAAAAGGTATATTGGTTTATGAAATAACTTACTTTTACTCTGGGATCCTCGGGCATCTTAACATTTAAATGCAAAATTATTATGATATCTATTGATTTATCATGAGTACAGGATTACCTGCTGAATATTTAGCTAAGAAACTTAGCATATAAATGTTATTTTGTATAAAAGATCTGATACTTACATACGAGACTATGTTGCTGGTAACTCTCTCCGTGAGGTCGTCTATGTCCGCTGTGTCACCCGTAGTTTGTGGTTTTTCTGAAAAATAAAATAAAAGTTACATTGCGTAAATGTATACCAACATATTACATATAGTTTTAGAGGACTTTGATTTCGATCATTATAATTGTAGTTAACCGTATAGTACAAGCCACGAACTTATTTTGAAGCGTAACCAGAAAAAAAAAATAGTTTTATTGACCAGTATTTTTGCAGAGTGTAGAAGTACTCAAGGGCAGATCCAACTTTGGCGCCAGGGGGGGGGGGTCAGATGGTCGTGGTCAAGTTAAGAGCTTGACAAAATATGTAAATATATTTTGTCGAGCTCGTTACCAACCAGCTCAGGGGGGAAGGTCATGACCCCCATAAACCACCCATCCCCGGGATCCGCTGTTGGATGTACTTCATAGTTTTTGTGAAGTGATTTATGTAGTGTGAGTATGTAAACATATGAAACACTATCATTAAATTAATTTAAATAAGTTAACAATAAGCAATTTGTGAAATACAAGGGCTTTATGTTATTATTTTATTTACGATAGTTTTGAACTGTCGTAAATAATGCCTTTTCATTAGCGTAGTCTTTAGCTTGCCTTGTTCTATTTTAATTATAATTTGACTTTGAGTGATTTGTAACATCAATCGTCAATTGGTAACCGTGAGGTTCCACTGTTGAAATACCTAAACAAAACATATATATTATGTCTATTATAAGATGACAGTATTATTTCCTACAACAAGCAAAAATACTGGAATGGAGCCTTGTGAATGCGAATATTATTATGAAATAACGTAAATGTATTATACAATAGAATGGAAATAAAAAATATATTTTCATACCATAAATACTATCTTTTAACTTACATTAACATTCAAAATATTTATACCAACTAAGGTCAAACAGCTCCGAGTGAGATTAAATTTATATCGCTATACAAAAAAAAAATTGTGCATAATAAAACTAGTACTTTTAAGTCCTTGCTCTAGACATCTAGTCTTAAATATAATCTAATCATTTTCAAACTTATTGGACATTTGTACATGTCTTAATTAAATTAGCTGATAAAATGTTCACCGACAAAGTCGTGATAATAACTGGAGCTAGTTCTGGAATTGGTGCAGAAACGGCTGTGGAGTTTGCAAAACTTAACGCCAAACTAGTTCTTACTGGAAGAAACAAAATAAACCTAGGAAATGTCGCCAAACAATGTGAAGAAGGCACTGGAAGTAAACAAGCACCTCTGGTGATAATTGCTGATATAAACGTGGATGCCGACGTAGACAATGTCATGGAAAGTACAATAGAGAAATTTGGCAGATTAGATATTCTTGTAAACAATGCTGGGATTCTAGAAAGTGGATCGATAGAAACCACCAGTTTGGCGCAGTACGATAGAGTGATGAACACAAATGTTAGGGGAGCATATTATTTGACTATGTTGGCAGTTCCCCATCTCATTAAAACGAAAGGGTCAGTTGTGAACGTATCAAGTATTGCTGGTATAAGATCATTTCCAACTGTTTTAGCGTATTGTATGTCAAAGTCTGCTTTGGATCAGTTTACAAGATGTATCGCTCTGGAGCTAGGTCTTAAAGGCGTGAGAGTAAACGCTATAAATCCTGGTGTAATATCAACCGGTATTCATATGAAATCTACCATGAACAAAGAGCAATACAAAGAGTTCTTGAAGAAATGTGTCGACACCCATGCTTTAGGGCGTGCGGGTGAGAGTAAAGAAGTTGCTTCAGTTATAATATTTTTAGCCAGCGATGTTGCCAGTAACATCACAGGGGCTACAATACCAGTAGACGGTGGCCGTCATGCTATATGTCCTATAGAAAAATAAAATTATTGCTGATGTTGTGGAGTTTTAATTGACGTATATGGTATCAGATTAATTTTTTTTTATTTTGTAAAATAAAATGAGACAACAAGGTCATTTAAAAAGGGCACACGTTCCAATTTATACTGGTCGATGTACTATTAAAATGTTTACCAAATAAAAAATTTATCAGAAATTTTGTATTAAAGAATGCTTTGAAGAATGTAAACTTGTGACTACCTCATAAAGGTAAATGTTTTTACATTAAGCCAGGTAAAGTAGGCCAGTAGCGTTTTAACCACATTGGCGTTTAATTGGCATAATGTAAAAAATAACTAGTGCCAGTGAACCTATATATTCCATGGCATGTTTGGATTACTGTACAACTGTTCAGTCAACTGTATACGTAAATTTGTAAAACTTTATAAACCTGTATATCATTTGGTTTCAAAAACATGTCTGCCTTTATCCGTCAATAATACGTCTTCATTTGTTATTTTTTAAAATATTGCTATTTTAATATTAAATGTATCACGTGTAATTGAATGTAAATATCAAAGGAAAAATTACAGATTTCGGGTAGATGATGTATTTGCGTTACAGATAACGAAAAAGTTAAAAAACAAGTTTTTGTTTGTCTATATATCTATCCGCAAGCCGCATTTGTTCCGGGTAACCTCTGAAACGGCTGGGCCGATTTCAACTGGGCTTTCACTGAAGCTTGGTGACATAGACGGGCATATTATAAGGTATTTTATCTTAATATTGTGTGGCCGAAGTCGCGGGCAACAACTAGTGTAGATATAAGACAATGTGAGATTACTGGGCAGCTTCATGCGCGGGCCGCAGAGCAGCGTGATGGCGTCGAGCAGCGCGGCGTGCAGCGCGTCGGGCAGCGCGCCCTGCTCGCACTGCGCCGCCGCGTGCTGCACCACCTCGCGCGCCACGCGCCCCTGCACGCCCAGCTTCTGCAGCGCCGACAGCCGCTGCAGCATCACGTCGTACACCAGCTGCCGCGCGGAGAACGACACGCCGCCGCCTGCACACCGACACCTTCAGGCACCCCGCTGCGGCTCTACCCTTGCCAGTGTACCATAGGCCCACCAATGTCATGGAAATATCGCATTTTGTTACCTTATCTGACGGTGATGTCATTTTAGTACTATCTAAGTCTCTATCAGCCAGTGATTGGACAGACCTTTAGTTATGTAGGATGTCAGCAATCACAGTTTTTGAATAACTGTTTTTTTTGTTAAAAAGCTCTACACATACGATACACTGTAGGCTATATTGTCACGGGTTAAGGTAATTGGCAAAACCCTTCATGTGGGAAAGGGACCAAAAACTACAAGTTGACAACATCAAGGTTGCCAATGTAACAGTAAATATTATCCTATGACATTGGATTGGCCTTCATTGTTATTTGTGAAATCGAATTATGACATTTGCTATTGAACATTTTACAAATATAAACAGCCATTTTCTTTTATAACTTCATGCGGATGAAATCGCACGGGAAGAGTTCGTGTTAAAAACCAAACTTTATACTATTTTCTTTAGATCATACTAGAAATTAAAAATACCGACATTCTCTTGTGCAGATGCCGCTTTCAATATGACATTATTGTCCAAAGAGTTTAATTTGTATTTGGTTATAATTTTTGTTAATTGTGTAACCTTCGTCGCTGTTGTAGTAGAGCAGGCAGTCGACGAAGTGGTGGTAGATGTGGTCGGCGGTGAGGCAGCTGCTCACGTAGTACTCTGCGGGCTCGCGCACCTCGCGCTCCTCGTCCGCCAGCAGCGCGCAGTAGCTGCACACGCACAAACAACTATATCAAACAGTGTTAGTGCCCGCTTTAACATGTTAGCACTGCAGGGCCAGCACGCCCGGTGTAATACCACGACCACACAGAAGACAGGCGTCAAATATAAGTAATTCCGTGTTTCGTCTGATGAGTGTGGTGCCGGAAGCCTAATTTTAGTCCCTTTCTCTTTACCACCCTTTTCTTATAAGAGGATGGATAGAGGAAGAGGATTTGACAGTGGAGGAGATGCATAGGAAGGGGAAATATACTCTTTATGTGTGTTTCCTCCGGCCGACGGTAGGCAACGCATCTGCAATTGCGGATGTCTATGGGCAGCGGTTGCTTCGCCATTTTGACGGATTCAGGTGGCCGCTTGCTCGTTTGCTACCTTATGTTATAAAAAAAAACACAATACAACTTAGGTTCTTCTTGTACTTGCCTCAGAGATTTAAATATGTAGAAGAAGCATAATTCGCACTTCACAAGAGACATTATTACATCCACTAACGCTATCTATTAATAGGACAAATCGACACGTCACTAAATCATATTCAAATGTTTTAATTTTAAAATGTTTTGCAACATGTCAATACAAGGACATAAAGCCGCGTACTAAACTTGAAAACTAACGTAAACTTTCAAAGTTACCGGTGAAAAATGTTCACTCTGTCTAGTCTTTGATTTGACTACTCAAGATTCAGTATTATGCTTTACGGTTCACAGCTCAAAAAATGGGCGATTCACAATTGGTCAGTACAGTTGGCCAGTTATGGATTCACTGGCGACAGTTAGCGTTTACGTGCCAGTTGATTGCTAGGCCAATATAAGAATGTAGCGTAGTGTAGTGGTGTAGTGGTGTAGTGGTGTAGTGGTGTACCGGTAGTAGAGCGGCGTGCGCAGGCGCAGGTAGCCGGCGAGCAGCAGGCGGGTGAGCGCGCGCGCGGCGGCGCGGCGCAGCGCGGCCGCAGTGCCCACCTCCACGCACTGGCTGATCGAGCCCAGCAGCGGCTCCACAATGCACGCGTATCTGCTTATACATGCTATAATTACTTTTTTGACGAAAAAAGACAACCGAGTAAAGGCTAAAATGAAAGATGCAGATAATAAAATTGGAGTATCTATTTTATTTTTAATTTGGAGTTTCTGTACCAAAAGAAAAATTCCAGATTTCCGGAAGATGATGTATATTTGCGTTTTTGATAACGAAAATTGTCTGTCTGTCTCTACACAAGTCGCGTTTACTACAAATATGTATGTGTGTGTTTCAGACTCGCCTGATGCATATGTCTGTGAGTGCGAGGAGCGCGTTGAGCCGTGCGGGCAGCGGCGCGCGCGCGTCCCGCAGCAGCGCGGCCAGCGGCGGCGCGGCGGCGGCGGCGGCGGCGCGGGACCGCACGCAAACGCGCCCCACCGCCACCACGCACGCGCTCACCTCGCACACATCGCCCGCGCCGCCCTCGCCGCCCTCACCGCCCTCACCGCCCTCACCGACCTCGCCTGCACAAGTTACACTCACCTCAATCTATTATATATATGCTAGCTTTCGCCCGCGACTCCGTCCGCGTGGAATTAAAAAAATGAATAGCCTATGTGTTCTTCCACGCTATCCTCTACATGTATATCAAATTTCATCGCAATCCGTTCAGCCGTTTAGGCTACAAACTTTAACAAACATCCATCCATCCATCTAAAACTGTCAAAATCAAATGAAACTGCCATTCTCAATGCCAGTTTTTATGTAAGAATACACGATTCAAAAGTTAATTGAACTTGCTCATTGACAATAAAACCCATTCACTTTCACAGAGTAAGATAAAACATGAAAATGCAATACAATAGACCGAGTAGAATAGTTACTTGAGGTGGGGTGTTGTATGCGCTGCAGCAGCGAGTGCAGCAGGTCGGGCGAGGGCGCGGCGGGCGCCACCAGCGACAGGTCCGCCGCGCGCACGCACTCCGCCACTGCGCCACCGCCCTCACCACCCCCCGCCGCGCGGTACTCCGCTGCACGTACAGACAATTCATAAATAAATGCTTTATTCCACTTTAATTATTTTTAGACAACTTATTTAATTGATACTGTCGCTTTAAACTCAGAGCAACACTTCTCGTCAGGACTTAGGATGCGCGCCAATCTATCCATACTTCTAGTGACATTGACAGCTGTCAGCTAGGGACGTGACGTTTATGCCGATAATCTAGAGTTGCGCCAATTCTACCGCACGGTACTAATTTTGTTCTTAACATTATAAATATACCTTTCAAGAGTGCCTTGGATTCTGAACTAGGTTCCCCTGTGTGCTAATCCCTTCACCATTTGTGAAAATCAATACATAAAAAAGAAAATTATATACATTTTGTATGTGTGTTTTTGTGTAGGAAATACATAATCATATATTGTTACAAATATCCAGTATATTTATTATTATGGTGAATAGACCTGTGTATTAAAGTAAATTTGAAAGTAGTGCCAGTTATAGCGAAGCCAAAAGTTATCGTGGTAATGGACATATGCTGCGAGATAAAGACATAAACAAGAAAGTATATATAGATTGTGTGAAAGAGGATATGCTTAAAAGGAGTAATTTCAAATATGACGATAGAGATTAATGGAAGAGCAGTACATACTGTGCGGATTATCTGTAGCAAGGGCAAGTTGATAATGATTTTACAATAAATTATATTAATGAAAATAAGTCAACATAACTGTTTGTTTAACTTACCGATTTTCATAAGATGCGACGCCCATTCCAAATTATTTGGGTCCAAGTGAGCCGCTAGAGTGACGCGATCGGGTCTGCAACCTTTAAATGGAATTACACGACTAAATAGAAATCCGTTTACGGTCCAAACTCTAACAAAAATCTATCCATCTAAGTTATCGCATTTATAATATACATATATGATTTAGGTGGCTACAGGCTTGGTATGTTTGTCAGTATTATTTACCATCGTCGTGTGTGGCGGCGGCGGCCAGCGCCTGCAGCAGGTGCTGGCGGAGCGCCTCGCGCTGCTCCGCGCTCAGCCAGCGCGACCACAGCGTCAGCATCTCCAATGTCATCGCCACGATGCGGACGTCAGGCTTCTGTTATACAGTAAATGCATTTTTCAATACAAAAACGTTATTTATTTAAATCCAAATTAATTAAAAAATTACTTATATACTGATTATAATGAGGCTACTACTTTGTTATATAGAATGTGAGCAATCACAGTATGTTTTTGCATAATTCTTTTTGTGATAAAAAGCAATACACTTACAGCACGTTATAGGCTATATGTTTTCAAGCTATCTAATTAAGGGACTGAATAAATTGAAAAAATAGTTATACAAGAAAGGGACAAAAACTACAAGCCAATAGCAACAAAGAAGCAAGGTTGCCACGGCAACGGTAAACAAATACATTTTTTAAAAATTACCATACAGATGAAAGGAACAGCTAGTCAATAATAAGTTACCGTCTACTATAAGTTCAAAGCAGTAAGTGTTACCTGTGCATCATCCTCTAGTTTATAGAAGTATTCGAGAAGGAAGTGCAGTTGTTCGCAGTGCAGCTGCCTGGCGGCGCAGGTGAGCAGCGCCAGGCACTGCAGGTCGCGCGCGGCGCTCACCTTGCCCAAGTGAGATTTTATTATCTCTATTAAACGGTTGCTGAAAAAATACAAAAAAATATTCATATAGCTTTCGCCCGCGACTCCGTTCGCGTGGGATTGAAAAAATCAAAAGTGAGTAGCCTATGTGTTCTTCCAGACCGTCCTCTACATCTATGCCAAATTTTATTGAAATCGGTTGAGCCGTTTAGGCTACAAACTCTAACAAACATCCATCTATCCATCCATCCATCCATCTAAACTTTCACATTTATAATATTAGTAAGATATGGAAAGAAATAACAGATTTCATTTTAATAATAATACTTAGGATACATAAGAATAGAAAAAAAGCTAAAAAGAAATCTGCTACACAAAAATAAAATACAGTGAAAGTATGTGGATGGATGTTAGAAGGTATCTCTTAAATAGCTCGACGGAACTAGAAATTGGATAGATGGAAGAACTCATAGGCTACTTACCAATTTTTTTTAATTCCGAGCGAAAAGAGTCGCAGGGTAAAGTATGCCAAAACAAAAAAAGCAATTACCTAATGTGTTTGGATGTGTTGTGCAGTAAGGTGCAGGCTTTCTGCAAGTGCCTGCGCATGTTGTTCCGCACGACGGCCGCCAGGAACATCCAGGGCAGCGCGTCCTCCGCCGCCACGCCGCTGTGCGTGTGCAAACGATCGAACAGGATTTGCTGGATTTGCGTCACCACTTGATCTTGCACCTTTATTTAAAAAAAAAAAAACAAATAATTATAAAGACAGTGAAGAGTTATATAGACTGGTCAGGGAACAACATTTTTACCGGTACTTTGTACGATAGGATCTCAATTTATAGACACGCCAAGACTAGCTTTCGCCCGCGACTCCGTCCGCGTGGAATTAAAAAAAAAAACAAAAGTTAGTCCTATGTGTTCTTCCAGACTATCTTCTATATCTATTCCAAATTTCATTAAGATCCGTTCAGCAGTTTAGGCTACAAACTCTAACAAACAACCATCCATCCATCCAAACTCGCATTTATAATATTAGTATGACACACAGATACTGATATGTTTTTTGAATGTCTTTGGACTATATACCTAACTAGCGATTGAGAAAAATAATATAGTCTGTCTGGTATAAAGTATCTTTGTAATGGTAAAAGATTTTTTTTAAAATCGAATACATACAAGAATACAAACCTTTCTACTTCACAATCTTACTAAAAATATAAATGCGAAATTTAATGGATGTATGGATTTTTGTTAGAGTTGGAATTTTAATTCCATTCACGGATAGATACGCGGATAAAAGCTAGTATTAGTAAAGATGTTAAATATTGCACATATGTTTGCATATTTAGGTGTGTTTACATGCGAGTCCGTGAGCGTATGTATATGATTAATTTCTCACCTTAGCTTCTGGGTCCGAGAGCTGGTGCATAGGTCCGGAGAGGAAGGCATCAAGCAGCTCGTCGCTGGGCATCTGCGTCACCAGCTCGCCCAACGCCGTGATGGCCGTCGACCGCACTATTATACTCGCGTCCCGGCATAAGCTTATGAGAACCTGGTAGTTTTGTTATAATGTATTAAGAATATAATATGCCCATCCCTACACCTGCGTAGATCTTTAGCTGACGATGCTCGTTTGGGATCAAGATTTTTGAAACTGCAATATTAAAATTGATGCGGGATATCGACCAGTTTATGTATTGTTACGAAGACAATCTGCTGCAGAAAACTGCACTAGAGGATTGGCGCAACACTAGATCTGACATCTGTCAATGTCATTTAGTAAATTGAGAATAGCGCGCCATTTTGGCGGGACCAGTAACTCTGAGTGTTTAAGTTAATTACGGTAGTTACAATTACATTATTTGCGTAAATATGTATTGATATTATATATAAAATAGTTTAAATTCGATACAAGTCAACTCGCTACAACTATTAAAGTCATATTTATAAAAGACTAGCTATTGCTTGCGACTTCGTCCTCTTGATATTAAAAAGTAATAAAACATTTGTCTATGTTACTCACTGATAAATCTCCTTTCTAATGGGGAAAGATTTTTTTAAATCGGACCAGTAGTTTTTGAGTTATTTCATTACATACAAAAATAATAAAAATATTTATATAAGATTCTATAAAATCAAAGTTAATTCCTCCTTTAATCGGTCATGTAAAATATTTTGTCAGTGTGATTTATAGTTTAAATAGATAATAGTATTGAGTGAGATTACTGCGAGGTCGTTGGGCGTGTGCGCGCGCTGTGCGGCGAGCAGGCGGTGCGCGAGCGCGGCGGCGGCGCGGCGCACCACGGCGCGCTCGTCGCACACGCAGCGCCCCGCCAGCGCCGTCAGCCGCGACACCTCGCACGCGCCGTTCAGATTCTGATCACACCGCGTGCACACCACACAAAATATAATCATCATCATCACCACTATAAGTCCGCAACGAGGGGCTCGAAAGCTACCCTAAGTAACGGGTGACTAAGCCATAGTCAACCACGCGCTTAAACTTCATGGAGCCAAACCAAATTTCATGGAGATCTCTCCAGCCGTTTAGGCTACAAACTCTAACAAACAAACATCCATATATCTATCTCAACTTTCGCATTTATAATATTAAGTAAGAAGTAAGAAATCTTTGAATGATGTGCCGCTAGTGCTTTTTTAATTACATATATGAGAAAATATGAGGTTACCTTTATAGCGTCCTGCAGCGGCGGGTGCGTGCTGTCGACGCAGTCGGTGAGCACGGCGAGCGCGCGCATGCGCAGCGTGCTGGACACGTCGTGCGCGCGGTCGTACAGCGCGCGCACGATGGCGGCGTGCGGCGCGGCGTGCGAGCGCGCCTGCAGCACCTGGCTCAGGTCATCCTCCTCCTCCAGCACCGCATCTTGCTCCTGTTGCCTCTGAACACGATACAATTATATATAAAATATACATATAACTGCTAAAATGTTACTAATTGAACATTGCTCAAATTTATGTAAGACATTATAAGGTTTCAGTATATCCTTTAATGGAAATTTATAAATTATTTGTAGATAATGCTATTTTTTTAGGTTTTTATTTCATCTTTGGTTTAGGTATCCTGAAGCAAATAACAAAGTACATGTAAGTTTCCTTTTTAAAGTATTAATAATGTTACTATACATTCCACTTTTAATTGTCTAATTATTAAGTTAATAAGTACCTACTGTTAGATTTCAAAATGTTTAAACTAAGATCTTATTATAGTAACCTGTATTTTTTTGTAAGGAATCAATAAAAGCTTTTCATTATTTTAATTTCAAAGTTATATGAGTTTTTTATTTGTCTGTTATTGATTTAAAACTTGAATTTTATTTATTAAGACATAACTGATTTATTATAATTTTTTTTATAACAATGTTTGATCACTTACAGATGGATTGACATCTTCATAATTTCCTCCATTAGTAACATTTTGAACTGCGTTTGGACTGAGAGTGGAGACCTCGTCTACATTGGTCGTCAATAAACTAGAATCCTGAATACCAGAATCTGAAAATTTATAAATTACATTATTCCAGTTTATTTGTTAAACCATAAGAATCCTTTTTGTTATTTAAAAAAAAACTACCAGCATCACTTCTGTTTTGATTTTCCATTAAATTTTCATTTCCAACTGCTTCCTCTGGATCATTATTAAGAAGTTTGCTCAATATTTCCTGAAAATAAACGTAAATATCTTAAGAACTGGTATGAATGCAAGGTGAAGAGATTACTATTATAACCCGTTAATGACATCAAAGATTACTTTCTCTTTAGAACAATCAAAATGTATATAAGTCCGATTCATAAATTAAATAATGACAGACCTTATTATGGCCTGTGGTGGTTACATAAATTAAACAATCTTTACTCAATTATATTAATTAAAGTTTCTTGAGACATTTTATCTATACTATTACAATAAAGCGTAAACACACACTACTTTGTTGCCTAAGATGTCAGCAATTGCAGCATATTTTTGAATAATGCTATAGACTATACATTTTCACGCCATTAAACTTAGGGGGTAAATATTTTGGATGAAAACCCTAATGTGGGAAAGAGACCATAAGTTGCTGCCAACATCAAGAAAACAAGATTGTAAAGGTTTGTCATGTCAAGTCATTGTGACAATTGCAATTGGTAATTTGTCAAATGCAAAAAATAAAATGAAATTTTACATAATATCATGCAGATGAAGCGGCACGGTAACAGCTAGTAACTAATATTAGTTAATCTTTACTTGTTTTGAGTGTTAAAAAGTACATCTAACTTACCACAGCTATTTGCCTGTGGGACACTTTTGATGTACTTGATAATTTCAGAATCCATTTTATAAAATCCTTATAAGACCTTTTGGGCAGAAGACTCATCAAACCAAGTACGAGAGACATACGAGCAGTACGGACCTCAGCACGCTCCTAAAAATTATTTTAAATTTATGTTGTTTTGTTACACAATATTATTATTTTGTAATATGATGGTGATACATCAATGTCAGTGGCATGGAGTTAAATATATCTATATCTATATTCATTATTTATATATTTTTTACACTATTACACCAAAGGGGTGAGTTAAATCAAAAATTTTACAGAATGTTAATAATAAAAAATAGTTTTCATAATGTCATTTGGACGATGCCACAAGGAAAAAGTCAGTATCTCCAGTGAAAAAGACCTGGTCCAGATACCAAGGGATTAATTTTTATTTCAGTAGATATCTTGCTAATATTTATATAAATAAATTGAGATTTTAGCCTAAATTGCTGAATGAATATTAATGAAATTTGGTACAGATGTAGAACATATGCTAGAAGACACGGGCTATTTACTAAGTTCTTTTAATTCCACATGCACAGAGTCACAGGCGAAAGCTAGTGTATGATAATATGCATCAAAGGCTTTGAAGTATAATTTTCTTATTATATAAGATTCACTGAATTTATAAATCATGATTATGAGCATTTGTACTATTATGCACAGAATATTTTATATTCTATGTTACATACCAGTCCCTCTAATGTGTAGCAAAGGTGTTGCAGTAAAATTGTGTAACCAGGCAATGCAGCTTTTCCAAATTTACTTAGAAGTAGTGCTGAGTATGTTACATATGATGCTCTCACAACATTCTGAAATAAAAGTATTAATCTTGCTAAAAAATCAATTACTATGAGAATTACAATTTAATAATTGGTGACAAATATGTTGTAATATAAAATATACTAAGTTATTTGTTTTACTTACATTACTGCTCCGAGAATCAGTAGATGCTGCCACAAGCTTCGGCAAAAGACATTTAAAGAGAACCTGGACAGCTTCTCGATTAGGACTTCCTTTTGAATCACAAACTAAGATATCTATCATGTTGTAAATACTTGCAGATAAATTTCCCACTTGAACTTTATCTAAAAACATATAGTTAAATAATACATAAATAATTGTATTGTATTAAATGTCTAATTCTCTTGCTCTACTGATCCATGCTAATATTGTTTTTTTCAAAAAAGTATTTTGTTAAGTATTACCCCCAAAAATGTTGTTTACTTAAATATTTGTCTTAACTATTTGATTGCCACATTACATTTATTTTACTTAAATTTAGGCTAAATGTATTTGATACTTCCAACTTACCTACATTCAATTTCTTAACAATAGCTCCACCAGTAATGTCAACTAAATTACTCAATATATCTTCAAAATTCATATCATTCGGTTTTAATTGTAATGTTTGTATGACTATACTCAAATCTCTAGCAAATTCTTGTAAGGCTCTTAATGTATCATTAACTTCACGGGTTAATTCACGAATGTTCAAATAGCTTTCTTCATTTTCACATAATGTTTTTGGAAAACATAAACAAACCAATGAATTAACAAACAGTTGGGAATGATATATGTGATAAGCTTTATATCCAGGAATAGCAAGCAATTTATAATATAAACGTGAAGCCAACAAGGCATTATAACGAGACTCATTGTTTATCAAGTTTTTGTTCCCATAGTCAATATAGTAAGCCAGGATTGCTAAAAGCTTTTCATGTTGTATTTCGTGCGACAGTTTAGCCCATGACTTTTCTTCATTATTAGTTGGCTCCGAGTTCACCCAAGAATCTATAGATAGCATTATCTCGAGACAGATATTTTGTAATTCGGAATCTTGACATCCATTTTCATATTCTGCGGGTAATTCTTCAAATTCAAGGAATTCTGAATCAAATATTGCTTTTACCCAGTCTTCACTTAGGTTATACAATTGTAATAGTTCGATTTTATTCAGGATTTCGTACATTGTAATGTCATAAAAATGGAATATTTTTAGAACAGAAAAAATTATTTTAGATCAATATTTATCAATTCATTATTGATTACTATATTTGTTTACAATTTTACCTCAACAGCATTTGTCAATTTTGACATTACATTTTAGGGTTAGGGATGTACGATCCGAACCGATAATTTGGTGGAACGATACGACGGCATTCTACCAAGTTTATTTTTGTATTGATACCACGTTATTCAAACCTCTAGTAGACCGTAAAACGTAACACAATCACTGTAGACCCAATCAAAAAGTATTGGTACTCAATTAACAATTTATATAAAACTCAGTAGTAAGCAAACTAATTTATTTCCAAACGGTTTTGTAGATGTTATCAAACGTCTTGGCTCTTTGACGTTAACAATGACATTGAATTGACATAACAATTGACAAATGACAAGGTTAGGTTAGGGGGACTGTGATTATTTTTGATTTTAGTAAAATTTATTTACGTAATATTTCTACTTAAATTTAAAGCTGTCTAATTAAACACAGTTGTCATCTGCTTGTAAGCTTATAAAATGACTACACGAAAGCCCATTTCTTGGTTTATAACAGAAAAAGGTCGTAAGTTTTCGTTTGCTATTGTTACCGGTGCTGGGATTGCACTAAGTTGTGCTAGATTTATGCCACAAACCCTTTTCCTAGAAAAATACAAAGATTTTGTACATTATTACAAGTAAGTTCAAATAATAAAATTTACATGTATTTGTAAAAAAGTTTCGCCATGTCTAACTCATCACAATGTTTTAGAGATGGTGAGCGAGTTGGAATTCCAAGGGAACTATCATCACGCTATGATAAATGCCTTGAAATTTTAAAGTTGACAGATACACACAGGAAACTTATCCAACCATTTAGTGTTTTTGGTTTTGACTTATTCCATGCAGGTATATGTTGGCACTATTTATTGTGAAAGTTAAGATTAATGAAGTCTAGCCATCTTCTATGTACAATATATATTCATAATTATTTTAACATTTTACAGGCAGTACAAGTTCAAAATTTGGAGTAGCAATTGGAATCCCTGTTAACTTTGCTTACAATTCTGTGGATGACATTAAAAAAGATAGTATTCAGGTTGATAAATATTTTTTGTCACATTTATAAAAATGTAGACTTCAAATTGTAAAAATATATTATAAATTTCAGGTAAATCAAAAAAACATAAACTGGGAGTCTGAACTTGGAAAAAAACTAGCTAATGCACTCATTCTTCCGGATAAGGTGCAAGAATTTGCTATTTGCAGAGAAATTCTAATGGCCAATAATAACAAAGTGGTATTTGAATCATGCTATCCATTTATGTCTATATTTTTTGTGTACAACCTTTGCCAATATTTAAATAAGAGACTTAATTTGTATGCAGCCCACCCATTGGTCAGATCTACCATGTATACTATTGTAGGTTTATTTGGAGTTGGAACCTATTTCCTCATGAAGGATCTTACAGAAGTACATTATGAGACAGATGTTGACAAACAATTATGTGAACTTGGTCCTGAATATGTGGAAAATGGTGTTATATTCTATGAGAAACTTTTACAGCGTAACCAAGCACTAAGAGAGTTAATGGGAAGTGAGGGGGAGCGGAAATATACTAAAATGGGTAATGAAAATTATGGTATAAGACAGCCGCGAATAGCATTGATACATCGAAAACAATTTTTTGAACTTCAACTAAAAGAAAAAGCACTTCCAGAAGAACAAGACAGCCTTGAAGAATAATGTTTAACTAGTTTGTAGCTTAGTAATATTTAAATTACAAAAAAATGTACTTGTGAAGTTAACCAAAGGAAAGAAGTTAAATCTTTATTAAGTCAAAGTAAAAACTATAACTTATTAAGATCTATTATTTTCTTATTTGTATTTATTCATTAAGTGTATGTACTTTTTATTTTTAAAATCTAAAACCTAGTTTCACAAAAACAAATATTAAAACAGGAGAAAATTCCAACTTTCTTTTAGTTTATCTTAAATGTTGTCAAGAGAATTGATGAAATAAAGTTTGGCATGTAATCCTCATTATATAATGTTTAAAGGTATGTTACGTGAGACGAGCTTGACTCGCGGCACGGTATTTATGTAAATCAAATTAAAAGTATTAAGCAAAATGGACATGAGAGTTTGCTGGTGTATGTAGATTGTAGACATTGCTTGTGTGGCTAGTGATTTTTTTTATTGAGAACTGACGATCGCACTATAAGCATATACTATACTTGTTTTATACTCTGTTTTGGGCATCGATTTAGTTTGCTAGTCTGTGGTTTTTTGTGTGATTATCTGTGATTATGATTCGATTGTATATTATCTATAGTGCTTATCGTGCTATATTGGTTATGGTGCTTGTGATATTGAAATTGAATGTTAAAGTTAATTAAGTTTTAATTTACTTTTATAGAAATTGTATTACAATTAGTCGTAGCGAAAAAATCTAATCGTGGAACGTATTTTTTAATTTTCCCTTTACATTTTAAAGGTAAAGATGGTGTTTCAACACCTGTCAAAAGAATATTTAAGTCATGAATATTGCCGTGTTTACAACCACGGTGGTGAATATTTGTTTATGGCTTTATAAATATGGCTTATCTCAATGCCGGCTCCAATGTAAATACGAATAATTCAGCGGACATAATTGAAGATACTGATGTTGCAGACGAATTGTCCATAGTACCCTTTGATAAAGATACATTTAGTAAGTAATTAATACTGAACATATTCTTCCCGTTGTTGTCATTCTAAAAGATCAATTTTACATATCTTTTTGGCTGCTTTATTTATATAAATGTAGAGTATTAGCTATCTCCGATCGCACTATCAAATGCAGCACGGTTCGCCGTTGACGGATACTACAGCAGACATCATCATTATTAGTAATTAATTTATACATAAATGAAATCAAAAAACTTTAAACTTTACTTTGGATAGTTAATTTAACCAAGATCCATTTCATTTTTAATTTATGGATTAAAAAAAGGTTTTGTTATAATATGTTATTATTGCATAGTTAGGTTTATATTGGTGCTTCAAGTATAGAAACAAATTGAAGAATCAATGTTACAGCGCTATGTGAGTTATGTGGAAGAGTGGGGCGTCGCAGTCATTTTTATCACCGCAATAATCAATTTTGCTCATTGAGATGCCACACCAGTAAAAAGAGAAAGCGAGACTGTAACTGGAAATTTGAGCTGATGGAAGGAGCTGATCACATGGCAGGCTTAATACCATTAGAACCTCTCCCACAACTGCAACATTGGCAGGCTGCATTCACTGATTTACAGGTATGTTCTGTAGATAACTTATTAACTAGAAAAGAGATTTAAACCACTAATCAATACTAAAAGATTTTTAAACATACTGAAAATGGACCAATTAGGTTTTAAATTACCTAATTTTCATTACAATTGATAAATAATAATGAGATTGAGCTACTTTTAGTACTTTTGTTACAATTTTTGATATTCTAAACATGTTTACTTTTACAATATTTTTAGGCAGGACCAATAAAGCAGTCTGCAGCATTGATAGCAAATACCTATGAATGGAAAGATGAGTTGTTTGGTTGTGATTTCCTTGCAGCACCAGTGAGTCTATTTAAACATGCCCCCTTACATGAAATGTGGGATAACACCTTTGAAGGCATGAAGGTTGAAGTTAAAAATACTGACTGTGATAATTGTTCTGAGAAAAATAATGACTTCTTTTGGGTAGCTTCTGTCTTAAAGGTAAATATCATATTTGATCAAATATGTAGTTATAAGGAATATTTAATTTAGTGAAAAATAATTAAATTAATATTTTTTTGTAGGTCAAAGGTTATATGGGGCTCCTACGGTATGAAGGATTTGGTAGTGATGATTCGAAAGACTTCTGGGTGAATTTGTGTTGTTCTGAAGTACATCCAGTGGGATGGTGTGCAACAAGAGGGAAGCCACTTATTCCACCAAGGAGTATAGAAGATAAATATACTGACTGGAAAAAGTATGATATCTTTTATTATTCTCTCTATTTCAATTGTACAATTTCTGCGGTGTAGTAAATTTTTTTATGTGGTCTAAGATAATCTATACTAATTAAAATCTAATATCTAAACTAAATTAAAATAAGGAACAATTTGTATTTTTATATGTATTAGTATAACTTAAAAACAACTAAAAAAGCGTTTTTCAATGAGTAAGCTACATATTTTATATCTTAATTTCACATAGACATTGTCGCAAGCAACAACTAATGAAGAATTAAGGTGTACTACAAATAAAGAATAACTTAAGATAAATTTAAAAACAGTTTTAAATGATGAAGCATTGTACTTACTAATAATATGCCTTTTTCAGGTTTCTAGTTAAACAGTTAACAGGTGCTCGTACTTTACCCGCTAATTTCTATAGTAAACTAAGTGATAGTCTGGTATCGAGGTTTTCTATTGGTTCTATTATGGAAGTGGTAGACAAAAATAGAATATCTCAAGTTAAGGTAAGTTTTACTTAGTCAATTAATGTCATTTTTGGGTTTAAAAGTGAATATTAAAAATGTGATAATAACTATATATATTTTGTTAAAATTACAGGTTGCTAGTGTATCTGAGATAGTAGGTAAAAGGTTACATGTAAAGTATTATGATAGTTCACCAGAGGATAATGGTTTTTGGTGTCACGAGGACTCCCCATTGATTCATCCGGTGGGTTGGGCATTCCAAGTTGGTCATTCTCTAGATGCACCACAGGGATACTGTCAGAGGGTAGCAGGCGGACGACTGTTGCCTAACGATACCACACCCGACATGTTCTACAAGTTCCCAACCAATGAACCACCTTTGTTCTCTGAAGGGATGAAGTTAGAAGCGATAGATCCGTTGAATTTATCTGCTATATGTGCCGCTACAGTAATGCAGATATTAAATGAAGGATACATGATGATAAGAATTGACTACTACCCTGCAGATGCTACTGGGTCCGACTGGTTCTGCTATCATCAAAGATCACCCTGTATATTTCCAGTAGGGTTTGCTATGGCAAACAACATCCCTCTCGTGCCCCCGGCAGGGTAAGTTTATAGATTCTTGTTTGCACTATTTTTAGTAGTTTTCACTTTCAATTTTCACTCTGAACATTGCCAATAAGTAAAGTTTGGTGAGATGGTTGTTTGCTGCGTATCTTCAACACGGCTTAAAGGATTTTGATTAAAGTGACGCATGTAGGAAATATTCTAGAAGAACACAGCCTCTTTAATCATTTTTTTAATAACGCGCGGATGGAGTGGCAAGCAAAATGTAGTAATTAATATTGAACATGCATAAGTAAATGTCCTTGAAAAACACTAAATAGTACTGATGTATGAGTGTAAAGTTTCCATGTGACGTGTGGTTCGTGTACAGTTTCAGCATAGAGGAGTTCAGCTGGGAGTCGTACTTGCGCGAGGGGTGCGCGGTGGCGGCGGGGCGCGCGGCGTTCGCGGCGCGCGGACACGTGGTGTCGCACGGCTTCGTGGCCGGCATGCGCCTCGAGTGCGCAGACCTCATGGACCCGCGCCTCGTCTGCGTCGCCACCGTCGCCAGAGTCGTCGCTGATCTGCTCAAGGTAATATATTATTGCATTTTCAAAAATCACTTTTATGTGTGTTTATTCTATTTTTGATGTATGTACAGTTGAATCACTTTACTGGAGATACCGTTACTCGCGATTACACGCTTTACGGGTTTAAAGTTGTGACCAATTTCCGCATTCTCATTATTCATACGTGGACTTCTCGACCTCTGTAAATTTTCGGAATTCAACCTCCGCGAATACTGAGATCCTATTTCAATTAATTTAAGCACAATTTGTAAAAGTATGGAGGTGCATGAGATTAGGGTTGAAATGTTGCATCATACACCAGGTACACTTCGACGGCTGGGGGTCGGAGTACGACCAGTGGCTGTGGGCGCACAGCACGGACGTGTACCCCGTGGGGTGGTGCCGCGCCGTGGGGCACCGGCTGGAAGGGCCGCTGCAGGCCGCTCGCCGCCCCGCGCGCCCCGCGCGCACCCCGCGCCAGCCGCGCCAGCCCCGCACCTACAGGATGCACAGGCGGCGACGGAAGCAAGGTGCATGCGGATTACGACTGACTATTTCTATGTATTCTAAATTTGCCCTCGACTTATCTGCGCAATTAAAAAGGAACTCTAAAGTAGTCTACGTTTTCTTCCAAACTATATTTTATATCTTCTTTATATAAACCTTTTATCGAGATCCCTTGTCTTATTCTGAAAACACCCAATAAACAACCATTCGCATTTATATTACAATTAAGATATTATGTTTATACAGTGACAAAAGGAACACCACACCCTCCTAATA
>NW_013527026.1:3351530-3367602 GCF_000836215.1 Papilio polytes
GGAGGCGTCCGCGGAGCCGGAGCCGCGGCAGCACAACGCTGCTACCACTGAAGTCTCTCACATGGACGTCGATACTGAACAGTTAAAGGACGCACAAGAAGAACACAGTGAAGTGCAAAGTGAAGCGACCATGGATATAATGGTAAGATCATGTTTTACTATGTTACAAACTGATAACATAATTTTTAACGGTAAACGAATTTTGGAAACCGGCTCATTCGTTTTTGAGTTATTTGAAAACATACAAGCATCTAAAAAAACAAATCTTTCCTCTTTATAATATAAGTATAGATGGCATTTTTAACAATCTTGTGCAGTTTGAAAACATAATAGAGTTTATTTCCAGTGTACACCAACGGAAGTGTCTCAGGACTCTAGTCTGAACACGCAATCAGACGACACACCAACAGATGAGGCGGAAGAGAAAGTGATACCCAGACTAGTCAACAATACAATGACATCGGATGTTCTCAATACAATAGAGCCAGAGAACTGGACACAGACAGATGTGGCAAAGTTCCTCACAGTTAACGACTGCCACACATACTGTGTAAATTTTGCCCACATTGATGGTGCTATGATGCTGCAGCTGTCTAAAGATGAAATTATAGAACTTCTGGAGATGAAGGTTGGTCCATCGTTGAAAATATTTGACTTAATACAACAGTTGAAGTGCAAAATTAAACAACCTCAGTCCCGAATGTCTAGTTATAAATAGCGAAGGTTTTTAGGAATTGTTAATTCCAGCTTGTTTTAACAATTTGAGTACAGTAAAAATGTTTTATCTTGGACATTTATTAAAAAGATAGGAAAAAACATATGTAAATGAATGTAAATTGCTGCTATCGGTTGACTCTGTCAGAAAATATGTGAAACCTGGACATAGAAAATGACATAAACGGAGGGAGATAGTGAGTCATCATAATTTAGTTTCACTTATGCCCACCGCGTCAGTTATCTTGTCGAAGTATAATATTTTGCTACACTAGATATTAGTGTTGCTACCTAATAATTGTATATAAACTTAAACATTTGTTATTCATTTTAATGATAGCAAAGAAAAAGCATTTCTTAAGTTAAGAGAATTTTAGTCATTAAATTATAACAATCAAGCTTAATATGCTGCTCAAAATAAACAAATGTTTTAAGTAACACTTAAAATACACTTGTCATAGAGTAAGTATGTCATTGTAAAAACCATCTGAGAGACAAAAATAGATTACCCAAATGTGGCCTTAGATACACTTAAAATATCTTTTGTCTTGTAACTTGAGTCAAATTTGTATTGCCGTAGATTAATCTTAGAATAATCATTGTATGAGAAAATGCAAAGAACACCTTAATGCCTTTACAAAGAGTAAGCTTTCCGAATAGTAATGGTAATTTGGTACTGCATGTTTTGTATTAGTTTAATTAAATAGTAAAATGGTTTAATTGGCTGTATATTTTTGTATGGTGTCATAAATGTATCATTCAAGTAATTACAATAATCTGAAAACAACACTAAAATATTACACGGGTGTGGATTATGTTGTATTATTAAAGAGATAAACTATGGATTCATGAAATAAAATTGTGTTTTAATAATAGCTCTTAAATTTTATACAATATTTTTATATGTACTAGTAATTTTCACTTTATAGTATTTAGAAGTTTTCACATGAATTTGTTCTGAAATATTCTGATATTTTTTATATTTCCTTTAAACAAATAATGTTTGAATCATTTTATATTTGCAGTGAGTTAAGCGATATATAAAAATGTTAAAGTATTAAAAGATTGAGTATTCAATTTGATTACTATTATGGTGCATTAAAAAAAATAATAGAATTAAAAAATCATGCATAAAGAATGTTGACTGTAAACTTTTAAAATGTAGTATCAATTTAATTTATTGTAAGATCCAAATCATTGAGACATATTTTGTAAAAATAAATCATGTACTTTATTTGAAAATTAGTACATCTAAATGCATGTTTTTAAATATTTGAACCATATTTATATAATCTATAGATACATAATCCGCAACATAAAAGTGAGACGATAAAAAGGGAACATTTCCTTTTTGTTATTTAAAATACAAATTAACATTTTGAAAATTGACTTTCAATTAGATGTCCAACCTAAATCTATTATCTATGGGTTATAAATCTATGATTTTAACTATAAAAGTTGTTACTGACTATTCAAGATTTTCTAGCAATATATTGATGCTCTGCTAAAGAGAAAAAAAAAGTGGTATGAGAACAAGTGAGTTGTTCCTATAGTGAGAGCAAAGATATGATTTAGACTACCTACCAACTAGTGTGTAGTTAGGTAGCAATTGTACAAGACTATAATGCAATAAATATATTAATATGCATCACAATGATAGTATTAATTATGTTGAATATGGAAAATAATGAAAGTAATCAGTAATAAGGGGTGTTCTGTATTTATTTTGGTAATGAGGCCTTTATAGTGGACTAATGTCCGATCTGGTTAAGCCAGCATATTTTGTGTTTGTGTTTGAACATACAAATAAAACAATTTTGAAACTTTAGTTTTATTTAATTTCATAAAAAAAAAAACATTGGACGGATAATACAACTTGCCAAAATATTTTACACCTTATCATAAGACAGTAAACCACCAATTACTTTCTCAATCTTATTTAATTTACCAATGTACATCTTTGTTCGTTAGAAATTCTTGAAGCATTTGACTGGTTAATAACCTAGAGGGAAAAAAAGAAAGTATAAATTATCCATGGAATAAATCTAACTTTAAATATGCAGATAATATATCATTTTATTTAAAAGCATTACTGACATTAAAAATATCTTACCTCATAGTGTGAGTGGGTATAGTGGGAGCGTAAAGTACACAACATAAAAGATTAGCAGATCTTTGTGCGTGGCATTTGTGGTACTCCGAACACCAGTAGGTTTCTGATACCTTTCCTATTGTTTCATCACTATCTGTAAATCATGAACTATAGTGAATTTACACTGGCAAACACATTTGTTTTTTTAAAAACAATTTCTTAAAAGACCTCTCATCCCCCTTAATGACAATATACATGTTTTTCATTCCTTGTAAATAGTTAAATAATAAAAAAATCATATGATACCTTTATCTAAAATTTCTTTAAAGTTCAACTCCGGCGCCAAGTCCCTTGCTGAAGTAACGTAAAATGTTCGCAAAATGTCCATACGATGAGCCCCTGACATTCCTCTGCCTTTTTGATTTGATAATTGTAGATGGCGAGAAAATACACATCTTCTTTGACTTACATTAACAAGGAAAATACTAAAATAAGAACAATACAACCACAATATATGCAAATATCTAGTGCATGTAAATATATTACCGTTATAAGGTGTTTAAACTACTTTAATTTTTTGTATAAAATTTTACAATACATACCCCAAAACACATGGCTCGAAAATAATAGTGCCTGGAAAGTTTCTTGGATGTACAAGCTTAGCTTCTTTTATAATTTGTGCATACCCTTCCCAGCACTGCAGCACAATCTCATCTATTTGTGACAGTGCAGGGGTTGCACCACACACCACTAGTACATATACATCAGCTAAAAGTTTGCATGTCACAGCTCTGAATGCAACCTGAAATAATACTTAGTTTAAAGTATAGATGAGGTGTTATGTATCTGATTAGAGAGATAAAATTATAATATATTTTGAAAGTAGTACCATTTAAGCAAAATTGGATGACTTAAGACTCAAAACTAGCAATGTAACAAATAGCATTACAGAAATACAATTGTTAATGCTTACATCAGGACTCATATAAGGTAGGTACACCAAAGTGTCTCTTAAAGGTGCACCATCCTGTGCAGCAGCCAAAAGGAGCAGCAATCTTGATTCCCTTGGATCTAACTCATAAAAATCAGTACTTGTTGCTACTAAGTGCCCATGTATACTGAGGCATGCCCATCTACCGGTAACTTGTTCAGCATAGTTATCCAATACTTGCTAAAGTAAATATTTGAAGATTAATAATGTGATCTAGAAAAAGTTTATTGTTTAACAGTTTTTATAAAAAAAAAGTAACACCTGTAAGTGTTGTGCTTGTGGACACAAAAAGCTCTGTATAAGGTCTAGAACTAAAGTCATTGTTGGCACAGTATTTGGGTCTAAGGATTCCAATAAATAGTCCAATATTGGATAGCATTGTCTTAAATCCCTCTTCAATTGATCAATGTTCTTTAAATTCTCCAATTCTTTTTTACCAACGCAGAATATCATAACATCATGTATACAAGAAAGCAGCAGCTCTAAATCACATTCCAGCCCGCCAGTTACTATACCTATGAGTGTTACACTGAAATTAAAAAATTCTAAATGAGTCATCGATGATTTTAGTTCCTTTGCATTATATAGTCTTATAAAAGAAAGTTAAATATGCTTTTACTAAGAATGTTATTGCGTTCAACGTATAAATACTATGTAAAATATACCTTTTATAATATTCCTTCCAAAGTATACTACCATTTTCCACTTGTGAATTAATTACAGATAAGTTGTGGCATTTACTGAACATGTTTATGCCGTGAAGCGAAGCAATGGTGGAAAACTGTATCTAAATAAAAGGATTTAAAATCATATGAGATTAACTTAATTAATAATTTCAGAAATTAATATCGAAAACCAAAACATCATGTAATACAAACATTTTCATTGTTGCCTCTTTTTCTAGAAAATATTGGCACGCCACTTTCCGTGGCTACACCTATTACAATTACAGACATTTCATTTTTTTTATCAGACTCCTATGATGTTATTATATTGATGCATTTACTTTCATACCGCTTTTGTTTAGATTTGAAATAAGTTTTGTTTAGGTTTTGGGCTCCACTGTAACCGTCAAAAATTGTAAACAAAGCGTTCACAATTTTTGACAAAACAACTGTCAAAGTCAAATTCATTTTCGGCTCTAGATTCCAATAATTTGCAAATAAAAAAAACATCTTCCTTGCCTTTATTATTTGTATTTTGAATGCAGTTTTAACTTTTCTGATAATAATATAAATAACACTTTTATGCATTATTTAAATACACGTAAGATCTATGGAATAACAACAATGCAATCAACAAGACAGTTCAGACAGCTTAGATGTACTGTAAAGTACTACATGACTATTAAAAATAATTACTGCCCTATTGTCTGTTATTACATTTTAAAATAAATAATACAATACAAATAAATACCAATACCAAGACAAATAAAATGTCTAATTAATTATAATATTAAGTACTACAGAAAGACTTTTCTTAAGGTATATGCCGTAGCACAGTTTACATAGTAAGCACATTTCAATTTTGCTATGTTTATTGATATCACAATGGCGTTATTGCGGGAGTTCTTGCACTTTCAACATTTCCGTCAATGCGTTCAGGAGCTTTTGATTCGGCTGTAACAAAAATAAAAAACATACATTTCATTTAGGATTCAGGTCTATTAAATCAAAGAAAATAGGCAACTGCAACTTACGTTCCCGACTCAATAGTTTCGGTCCCGTGATAGCAATAAGTATTGCTCCTAATGGTGCAGACAAAACAACGCTAAGTACACTCATCGCCAGAATTGTTTTTGCGTATTTCTCTTCCTCGAGAGGCGGCAGTCCAGATGTTTGTCTATTTCTTACTAAATCCAAAGCTGCCGGTCCTAATGCTGCCTACAGACAAAGAATTTGCTATATAACTATATATTAAATTCGAATATCTAGTTTTCCCGTATTTTAGTGGAAGAACTTATGAATTTGACTATCGAAAAGTGATAATATACCTGCACTGTGGCCTTAGCTAACCATGTGACTCCAATAAACAGCTTCTCTCTTTTGTTCAGTCCACATCCAAAGCTAACCAGAAAGGTAGCAATCATACGTAAGATTAAGCATGCCACTAAACAAATTGCACCCATTTTTATAACTTCGGGATCTAAAGAACTAATCTGTAAAACATTTAAATTATTAAACTGATGAATTCAGAGACAATTTAAATATGAATAAACGAATAAAACTATTATTTACTGTAATTTGTGCTCCTGTAAATGCAAAGAGTATTGGCTCAAAGAATATCCATAAGATTCTGAAGATGTTACTAACAGGGTTCTTATTTACAATCCATCCTTGCCTTTCCCAAAAAAATGCTGCTACAAACCCTGAAGACACTATTGCCAAAGGACCTGTATTAAGAAATATCAGGGTCATTACTACCACAATATTTGTATACTCTATTTAATGACAAAAAAAGTTATACCTGCTCCACTCCATCCAATTAAACTAGATATAAACAGTGAGAATAGACCTCCTAAAAATAAAATTAAAAATCGCAACGGCACCACATACGTATCTCCTTTTTCTGGAATAACGGAAGCTATAGCTCCCCAAAGCGATCCTAATCCTATGCCCGCTAAAATTGATAAAGGTCCCTAAAAAATAACAATTTACTTAACACTGCTTTTATACAAAAGCTGATGAATTATCGTTCTCAACATTCAAATACTAGACTTTCAAAGAGCATTTTGATATGTTCACATAAATAATTTTAAATACAATATATATACAAACCACGACAATATTGTAAGTAACCGAGCCCGTCGAGAACATAGCATTTAAAATAATAGCAAACACAGCCACGCTTATTGAATCATCAATCGCAGCTGCGGCGAGCAACAGTGTGGGTATACCCTTAGCGACACCGTAACCTGAGTCGCGTAGCCGGAACAGACACGGCACCACTACTGCCGGCGAAACTGACGCTATCATAGATCCTAGAAGAAAACCTGCAAACAAAACTTACATTAATAAAAATTATTTTCTAAAATATCCGTAGTATGAATAAATTATAATAAAAAAACTACTGTCTACAATTTCACTATTCGAATTCCATCAAGTTTAGACTGTATTAAGTTTAATAACATAAGATTCTTTGTTTCTTCATTAATAGTAAACGTCCTCACCCCATATCCATGGTAGCGATAGAAAGTAATGGGAGGACACGCATATGGCAAAACATTCAACTATCCACGGCAACAGGCCCAGTTGTAATACCGCGGTGTAGTGTTTCTTTAAAACTTTAGCGTCGAGTCCCAGCCCCGCTCGCATCAGTATAATAACTAACGCTACTTTTCTGAAATAAAAAAAATAGATAAAAAATAAATAAAACATCCTCTGATTACTACTGCTTTTCCCTATTTTTTTGTGGTCTACGTTCAAGAATTTTAGCAAAAAACTGTTATTTATTTGAATCATTATTAAAACTTTTAATTTGTTTAATAATAATATATATGAACTTATGTTAAAACTCAAAACTGCAATAACATACAAGATAAATGTAAAAATATATTATCAAATAGCATACCTCAGATCTTGATTAAGTTTTCTATATTTATCCGTCATGTGCACTAAGTGGAGATTCTGGAACAGTATTCCTGTGAGCAGCATTGCGATGAGCGCTGGCAGCGTGGTCACCTTCAGCCACAGCCAACCCATTAAGTACGCTACTATGACTAGGACAGTCATGCTGAACAGTTCTCCATCTGGAGTTACTGCTTCTCCAATTTCTACGTACGCGATACCCCATATTAATAAGACTGAAAGAAAACAGTCGTTCTAAATACTTCATATTAAGCATTCTGTGCTATGTTTAAAAAAAATATATATAGTCGTTTCGTGGATATCGTTACTTAAATGTTACTTACAGAAAAATAAAATACATAGTTGTTGCGCTGACTGTCTGTACGTAGGGAAAAGTGGAAACGGAAATATCTTTTGCCACCATGACGGTCGCCAAGACGGGGTCGAGTCAGGTTGGTGGCATCGCAAACACAGTTTATGCCACCATCTATAAATAATTAAACGATAAAACATATGTAAAACTACATAAAAATGAATTCAGTTAGAAACCTATGTGAAGCGAAACAAAAGTACATTTTGTTACATTAAGTTGGCAAGAATTTTGTATCTAGAAAATAATATGAAATGTAAACTCACTTAGAATTTTGTTTTTCTGTCTCATCTGTGAAATAAATAAGTTGATTTAAATAAAATAAAATAAGATAATCACGTTAGCCAAACCCTTGTGCATATAATGTAGGTGTTAAATGTAACTATTTCGCGCCAAAAAAAAAATGGAATTTCTTAACTTTATTAAGTACCAAAGCAATTTTTTTTATACTATTATACATAGATACAGTTTGATAGTTAAGAATGTTAATATTAATGATCGAAAACACAATGCTAGCAAGCACAATTAGTTAGTAAATAGGGATAGAGTAGTAGCAAAAGCTAAGCTAAAGCGGAGATGTTTACCAATGGCGGTGCTATTTTATTGGAAGAATACTTTCAACAGCCTTTTACCCTAGCTCTTAGTTAAACGTACAACTTTCCAAGTGTTACATAGAAACAGTTGAAGTAAACAATGAAAGAAATGTAATATGTAAACATCGTGACTGTTAGATCGTGGGTAAACAGACTTAATACAGATAATACGAGTATGGTACGAGCAGCTGTGGTGAGATATAAGCCTTTGTTGTTTCATATCAAATACAAAATTGGCTATCGGTGTGTTTGAAGTATCCAGTATAAATTGGTACATAATTATATAGATGTATGAACGAATAAGAGGCAGTGAGGTGAACTTAATAGCGCAATCAATTTTAGTTTGTTTGTTCACCGTTAGAATTAGAAATGCACACGTGGACAAAGGGTTAATAAGTTACGCATGCTTAAGATTCAATAAAAGTTATTTACCAACAAATGTGTAAACACGGACACCTAATGGCATAGATAAAAATATTATTATTTTACAACAGAATTAATACAATTAACAATGATTCGACGGTTATAAATACACACCTGTCCGTTGATAATTGTTATGTTCCATTTGTAAATCTAATAATACTATTGAGTTTTCTGAAAAATATCGTATTAAAAATAATAATTTTGTGTCATAAACATTTGCGTAATAATATAATATTGAAATACTATTTTGCTCATGTATTAGATAATTTTAGAAATGGCTCAGTACACTTTCCCTGAAGACGACACATTAATTATTGAAAAACGTTGCTTCACTTTCTCTCTGCCAAAGCTTTGTTCTGCCCTTACTAATTATTTTGCACTGACAAAATTTTCTATAAAAATATTGTGATCCCTCTCAATAACAACGTGTGAATATTATCGGTAATGTGAACTTATGATAAGAAAACTTAATCGTTAATTCCTGCGTAGCATCGAGCTTTTAAACAAGCGCTGAAATAGAGCGCCTAACTTAGCGGTAAATTTCATGTAAAAATAGTTCTAAAAAAAGTAATACAAGGAGAAAGACAGAATATACATTAATACTTATGATATAGAATAATCATTTACAAAAGATAAAAGTTTCTTATTAAAAAATTTATTAAAAAAATGAAAAAGTAAAATAAGAAAAATCTAAACTATTATACTTTTTTAACTGTCGACCAGTAAAAAAGCAATTAGGTTTCAAGATAATGTAATATATTGGTACTAACAGATAATATTATTAACATAAAAAAATGTTATCAAAAAAATTATTACCTTCCTCTGGGTTAAAACAACTTGCATATATTTTCTTTGGCTACTATAGCTTTAATTGTGTTTTTCAATAACCTTACGTATATAATATTTAGGAAAATGACGTAAAGTAAGGAAGACTGCTTTACGCGTAATGAATTAACGTATTTGCAGTGGTTAGAACTGTGTAACAGAACATAATGTTTTGAAAACGCGAGTCGTATAAGTCAAATGTCAACAAGATTGTGTTTTATTAAAATGAGTTGAGTAAACAGTAGTCAACAGTACATACTCACGCACTCATGATTGTTTGAGTCATAACGTTGGTTCTATTTTCTATTCGTATTCTGTGGTTATTTCATTTTTATTATCTGTAGGCTGCGTTAACAGCGACACGCAGCGGCGTAAATTGTAACCTGTTGAATGTGGATAGTTTATATTTTAGTACTGAGTAGTATATTTAGATGGTTTTGGTATATTTCGCAGTCATCTGTACTACATGACTTCAATTAAGAACGATGCGTTGCAAAAATAAAATACATGAATTAGGATAGAACAATATCATAGACTAAAGAAGATAACCTCTTACCAGTTAATATTATTTTCTATTATTAGAATAATATTGATGAAAATGAAACTATGCTTTTATTTGATAGCTAAAACACCGTTATATTATTACTATAAACTACTAAAACATTACTAACCTATTTGCGACACAACTCTATTGTCACCAAATTAGCCATGAACCCATGGGCTAGTTAACTTTTGTTCTAGTTTTCCCTACATAGATGTCGCAGTTTTGTGTATACTTTTTTTAAGCGGAAATGGCATTCCTTTTTCAATTCCTACTTTTTTGCACTCTGCGTACTGTTAATACTTTTTCAAATATAATTAAAACAAAGAGAATGTCATTAAAACAATGTTTTTGTGTATAAATATCTGAAAATCAGTACTTACCGTTGATGATAAAGAAATCTTTGTTTTGATATTAATAACATTTACAAAAATCTACACGAAAACAATATAATTCGTTGTTGATTTTTCATCTCATAATTGCTGTCCACAACTCTTTCATTATTATTGTTTTTAATTTGACTTTGTGGCCGTATAAAATATAAACCAAGGAGGTTGAATTCAATCTTATCCGCCCATGAAGTTATTAATATAACAAGAGGTGTGACGAGCTTCGAACGAATAACGGGGAATATGTTCGAGTACAGGAATTTGAGGTTTTTTGTTATTATTTTTCGTATGTCAATATTTATTGTTCTGACCCTGGACTTACAGTTTAGATGCTACTAAACTATTTAAGTCGTAGGGCTATTTTACAAATTATATTGCAGTGAGTATGTAAGGAAAATCTTTACATAAATACACAAGTGAATTCCTATGATGTAAATAAATATTTTGGCATTACTTTGGTATTTTGGCGGTTAATTTTATAAAAACAATTTGCGCGTTGCGTAGCAATGCAATTTTATTGCTAATTGCAACGCTTTTTAATTACTTCATTTTTAATTAAGAATTATCTAAAGTAAGTCGTCCAGCCGACCACCGACTCTGATGTGCATTGACACAGTAACCTTGTATCATGAATTTGGTATTCGTAAGTAAATCTACTCTTAACGAGCCATCGTCGGCCACTTCTAGGTTACAAACGTGATCGTGTTTTAGGATGCTAAACGTGAAAGTTCCGATGAATATTTAATTTGGACATTTTTTAGATGTGTTGTTTATAACGAAAAAATCAAGAAAAATGCAGCTTAACTAATAGCTTAAACATGCATAATTGAGTAAATTAGGACAAGGTAAAAGATTTTTTTAAACTTTATTTCAAAGTATGCCACTTTACTAGAAGACCAAAAGTATACGAACGTTGGCTTTATAAAAAAAAAAACTATCCTATAGAAAGTGATAGTAATAATGCTCTCTCTGTTAAACTGCTCTGGGTTACTTCGACTCCGTGAGAATTTTACCAGTTACCATTTCGACGCTGCAGATGTGGCCGTATGCCTTTCCTTTTGAAATGTAACGATGTTCGTTAAAATAAAATTAATTTATCGTCTGTGATATTAAATTATTCGGAATGAAAGTACGAAAAAAAAATTAAATAATTGTTTGGATTTGTGTGTGGTAAAAAATTGTGAAAATGTGTTTATTTAAGAGTAGTTTATGTGTTTTAATATTCCTTGCCACTTGTGCCGAAATTAGTAAGTAATTGAATACGAAAAAAAAATAAAAAAATTTCCACAAACTTAACCTAATTTACATTTTTTTTACACAATAAACACAATCTAAAATTAACACAAACATTAAAGTATGTAAGTAAGTATGAAAGCGAAACTGTACGCTTTTAAACTCAAAATCAATCCTAATCTGAATCTGAATCCATCTAGTCAGGATTTTTTGATATTAAATTTTTTATTCAATACTTGATGATAGGAATGAAAACTTACGTTTATTGTGTCCATGCAAACGTAAAAACGTATTTTTCTTTAGTTACTTAGTGATTTTCATTAGTGAAACTCTCCATAAAAAAAATCATTCACTCGAATCAGACAATATTTATATCTAATCAAAGTAAACAGTTATTAACATTCGCGTTATAGTCAAAGATGATTTTTGACATGTCATCTCACCCAAAACATTACGCACAAAAGTAAATTGCACTGTATGTTTATACAGCTGAAACATTAAATACAGATAACTGTTTATTTTAAGAGAATGAGAGTATTTTGTCTATATGAAAATGGGGCAAACGGACAGCGGATCGCCTAATGTTAATTGGTCCTACACCCATGGACATCCGCAACACCAGGGGAACTGCAGATGCGTTGCCGGCATTTTAAAGGAATAAGACTGCAAACCTATTCCTTATGCCAAAAAAGATTATCTTGAAACGAAACGTTGCTACTCTTTTCTTTAGAAGATAATCTTAAAATGACTGCAATTAGATTATTCAGTTACATTGTCTTATAATGCTTGAACACACGTCATGATTATCTTTTCCGATATAAAAGTTGAAAACTTTCACTTGTTTTTACTTTTCATTGAGATGTCGTCAATGTGAACATCGATGATTACGCCATTATTTTGTTTTTCTCAATGATTAAATAAATGAATAAAAAAACATAAGTTAGGTAACTTAATGTCATTGACCGTGTTTCTCATCCCACCTGTCCTTGGCAGAGAAAGTGACTATGGGCTATCGTAATTCGTTACCATGAAGTTTATATTACAACAAAATATAAACTCATTATATCACTTTTACCAACGTAAAGTTTGGTACGGTTGCGTGCTTACGTAAAGCCATTTACGTACTTTAAATAAAAAATAATAAAACAATTGACTAAATTTTCTCTAGGAATCTAAATTAGTAATAATATTACATTTGTATTTGTTTTCGTTTTCCGCAATTCTCTTCATATCGCAACATATATTAGGTTTCGTACGTCAGGTCATATTGGATTATATCCATATATCAAATACCTAACAGGTTATGAAATGAAAGTTGATACAAGTTTCAACTGACATGTTAATATACAGATTTTAATTTCTAACTGTTGTATGTAAGTTAATTGCTAAAACTGTACGGTAGCCCAAAAACCCACTTTGTCCGCAGGCACGGATGTGGAAGGCAGTTTGATGTCGATGATGGACTTCAGGTACTGGCGATGCGTCATGAAGCGAGAGTGGAAATGTCCAGATAGCGAAGTAAACTTCTTCCTGTATACACCGTAAGTTTTAAAATATGCATACTGGTTAATGTACTGTACTGGTACTTTATCAAAAGTTTTTACAAACTATTTTTCAAAATATAATTGGAAAATCTGTAAATAATTTTAGAAGTGAATGTAACTTTTAACCGTTTGTCTTTAAACAGCGGAAATGGTTTAAAACAATGCCCATTATTGGACTTAGAGTAATCATTATTATTAATAGAGAAATAAAGCTTTACCATACTACTGTTTTGACTGCTTTCGATATAATTTTTATAAAATCTAGATAGAAAACTATGTAAAATAGTGTACCGTGTCAGGGAACGGCCGTACAAGCAATGGATCCACGTCGGCCACCGAGACCTCCGGGACTACGGCTGGAAACAGGCCAGGAAGAACGTCTTCATAATCCACGGATTTAACGGAACACACGCTAAGACGCCCATTTCATACTTACGAGACGGTAAGCACTGTAAGATCTTTCCAATTCCAATCTCAAAGAGCAAGGCTGATTTTACTCTCAGAGTCTAATTTAAGTATTGTTAAAATGATACCAAAACATTTAATTTCCTATTGAAATATTCTCTTCCTCTTTACGGTCGTCATCTAACATTGTTGTAGATTGAAAGTTATAATTTTGTTACACTTTAGAAAGTGTTGCAAATCGTATCTTCCGATATAAGTGTACCGTTACTATTTTTTGCATCCGTATATTAGGCTACTCGACGTTTTCGTTTCTCAATTAAAACAATTTTCATATTATAAGCAAATACCAAATAGTTTTATAGAATAACTAATTTTTCGGCAAGAGAAATCAATTTTAGTATTATTTACATTACAGTTTTATTATTTCATTTTCAGCATATCTTTCCCGTAAGGACTACAATGTGTTTATGGTGGACTGGTCAATGCTGTCGAGGTTTCCGTGCTATATGTCCGCACTCTCTAATATGAGGTAACATTATTATAGTCTTCTCATCTGAATAACCTCAAAATAGTATACCCACTATAAAGGAAATCAAAAATTTCAACCAATCTGCACTCAAACTTGTCCAGTCTAGATATAAAAAGTCTATTCACACCTCACTTTAGGAAAGATCATCAGTGTGGAAGTTATGAAAGATGAACTGCGTTTACAGGTTGGCAGCTCAGTGTACAGCTCAACTATACTCGTTGTTAACTCAAGCAGGGGCTTTAGCGAAGATGACGACGTGCGTGGGACACTCCCTGGGTGCACACGTCTGCGGCATGATGTCCGAGCACCTCACGCATAAGCAGTACAAAATTGTTGGCAAGTATTCTTCAGTTGCTTGATTCACTGAATAGTAGACCAGTTTTCAGTAGATAAAAGATTTATTAAAAATATAAGAAAGATGTATGCAAAATCATTTTTTTATTAAAAATGTAAGTTACCAAAAATACTAGATAACAATGCTTATTTACTTATGGGTTGTGACTATAACAGTTTATTTTAAAGTTCGATGCTTTCACACTGGTAACACAAAAATTAATAATTTTAACATTTCTTACAAGATATCTTTATTTTAATATCGTGTATGAAAATCCCCATGTTTGCAATAGAATTTTATAAAAGTGGCCGTTTTGGGAGACTCATAGTAATCGTCTTAACTTCCAAATAGTTGTTGATGCCTTCTTCTCCCCTAGAAAATTAAAACGAAATTATTTAAGAGAACACTTACGTAAAAGTAGATATTATGAAGGGTTATATTAAAACTTACAATTCTCTGCCCATGCCGGAGTCTTTGAAACCTCCGAAAGGAGTTTGGCTAGTGACGTGATCGTAAATGTTTATCCTAAAAAACAAAACTTATATTCTAAAAAACAATTTAAAAACACCTGGAAGAATATGAGTCATAGTCACTTCCCTCTTTAAATTCGGTAGAAGGTTTAGCTTGTACAAAGTTACAATGAAAGCCTTAAAGATATAACAATTAAATACTGATAATAATAAATGGCAAAATATCTTAAAGTAATAATGAATAGTATTAAAATAATAATTATTGATAAATTTTACAAAATAGGATAAAAAAATCAACCATTTACTAAACTTTGTGGAAGCTTATGTTCCTAATTTTTTCAAATTCCGTAAACTGGTTTCTTAGCTAGTAAAGATTTTGCTATCAATACGTTTTCACTGTCATATGAGACTTGAATCAATTTATATACCGGTTTAGAATACAACTCTTACTTTTTTCCATCAGACTAGCTGAGCATAGTTATGTTAAAATGTTTTTATTGGTTACGTAGTTTCTATAAGTATGCAATATGTTAAATAAAAACCAAGCGCTTTTTACTTTGAGGTTGTTTTTAAAACTAGCCACCGATAGTGACAAGATATCAAAAGAGATGCATGAGGACAAAGATTTGTTAAATTGTTATTATAGAGGTTGCTTACCACACGGAGCCGGCGCGCACGTGTCGGGCGAAGGCCATGGCGGTGGTGATGTCGTTTGTGATGACGCCAGCGCCAAGACCGTAGTTGGTGTCGTTGGCGCGGTCCACCGCCTCGTCGAATGTCTCGAACTTGAAAATGCTTTGCACCGGGCCGAATATCTAGAATGAATTGGTTTAACTGATAAAAGTCATTTTCTTGAATTATTTTATACTGTTGAATTTCGGAATTATATGAATAAGGATAGTAGGACATTAAATAGGCAACCTTAAAATACATCAACTATCTGGCGAAATTATTACAAAATAACCCAAAATATAGAGCGAGTACCATTGAGTACTTTGGAATTCGCCCATCCGTTGATATCTTTAGGCTTGTTAATGACACCATAAAAAAATT
>NW_013527026.1:3368100-3386456 GCF_000836215.1 Papilio polytes
TAACCAAAGAATAATATAAATGTTAAGCACGTAATTACTACTAGATACTCATGCCTAGATACTTACCATCTGCATCGTTGAACACAACCAGCGGGCTTTTGCCACCGAGTTCTAAAGTAACTCGCTTCAAGTTTGCAACCGAAGCAGCTCCCAGTATCATTCTGCCTACCTACGAATATACATTTAAGTTAAATAATAGGTAACTCTAAATACTTTAGTAGAAGACAATTATTTCTTATGACAAATTACTAAATACCTCAGTGGAGCCAGTAAAGGCGACTTTATCGACATCTGGATGATGCGTTATTGCCGCACCAGCTGTGGGCCCGTAACCTGGCAGCACATTTACAACTCCTGGAGGAAAACCAGCCTCCTTGATCAAAGCTGCCACTGCTAGAGCGGTGAGGGGCGTTTGTTCCGCTGGCTTTAACACTATAGTACAACCTATAAAGACAAAAATTAGGATTTTAGTTATTTTCATTATTTTTAAAGTGTTTCCGAAAACGGATGGTAAATTGCATATTAATTCCGGTGATTTATCTGGCTTCTTTGTATGTCCTATATTAAGATTTTAAAGTTAAATAAATGCTGAAGATACCTGCGGCTAGCGCTGGGGATATTTTCCATGACATCATAGGAATGGGATAGTTCCATGGTATGATTTGTCCGCACACGCCCACTGGTTCCTTGAGGGTCATTGATAAAACTTCACCGTCTGCAATGTAATACAAAACAAGTTTTCTATAAGTAGTTATCTATTGCATTTTTTTAAAGATCCTGTTATCCGTCCATCATGATTTTTGTGCAATTTAAAAAAAAATAATAATATAGTTATCTATCTTCTATATACAAATAATAAAGTTGGAGTGTCTGTTTGTAATATCAAAAGAAAAAGTCCAGATTTAGGGATAATGATGTATTCACGTTGCTGATAACGAAAATCGTATTTTTTTTGTTTGTCTGTCTATCTGTTTGTGCGCAAGCCGCGTTTGTTCCGGTTAATTGCCGAAACGACTGAGCGAGTTTTAACCGAACTTCCACTGGAGGGTAGCTGACGTTGACGGGCATATTATAGACTATTTTTTTATCTCAATTGCGTGGACGAAGTCGCGGGCAACAGCTAGTACTTATTACGTACGCACTATTGTTTTCTAAATAAACAATGTTTTCGATTGGTCACAATTAAATGTCTAATTATTATAATCATAATACTGAGAAATAATAAAACAACATTACCCTAATTGATGCTTTCACGCCATCAATAGAATGATGAAGCGTGATCATTGTGTTTGCATAGTGCACGATACATAGTAGGTATGTAATGTATTATCACGCTAAATTATTCTGGAGATAGCATGATTTCTTATTACTTATATAATTGTGCGATAACAATGCCGTTGTTGTTTTATAAATCGAATTAAACAACATGTTATTATGAATGTTTTGACAGTGAGAATTCACTGTCGTACACTTTAAAAAATAAAAATACCTGCAGGGATTGTGTTGCCTAAAATTTTATCCGCTTTCCCAGCGTAGTATCTAAGTACGCTTGCCGAGAAGTAGACTTCCCCTTCCGCTACCTTGACGGGCTTTCCACAGTCTAGTGTTTCAAGCTCCGCCAAGTATCTCGCTTGTGACTCCATGAGGTCGGCAAGTTTTAACATAAGAAGTCCTCGTTGCGACGCATCCATGGTCCGCCATTCTGAATATCGGTGGAACGCTTTTTTAGCTGCAGCTACCGCTAGATCGACGTCAGTCTGCGTTAAGTAATAAATGTTATTGTCATCAACACCAATACTGATTATATCGTGTAGGAAATAAAAAAAACACATATTTATAGAACATCCTTATAAGATAAGATTAAGATTAGATAACATTCAGAGACGTAAAAAAACGGTAATTATTTGGAATATTAAAAGGTATGGGTTTAAATATTGGGCCGTCGACAAATTGGCGGTAATAATATTTCCATTAGTAAAACATAAGAAGACGAAAAATATCGTTTGGATATTCTTGTGGTGATAGCCTACAAGGTCACCGATGGAACATTTTAATTTATCATTCTAGCGTAATACCGTCGACGGCAATTTCAATATTATACGTACGTATCAACATGAGAGTTGATTCTGATGACGTCATATCAGTGTATTAGTAGAATAAAAATTAAAAGGTAGGAATAGAGTGGTGCCTAGAAAATACAGTATTTAAAAGTATATTTACATTTAAAAAATAATTACCTTGTCGGCTTCAGCAACTTGTACGATGACAGTTTCATTTTGAGGGTTGATTGTTGGGAATGTCTTCTTACTTACTGCGTCCACCCATTCATTGTTGATAAACAACTGTTGAATAATAAACGATGGATTTTAAGACTTGACTTTAAGATAAGATAATAAAAAAAAACGTGGACTTCAAGTACACTGTAAAAATCTATTATAATGTTTGAAGTTAATCCTTAGAAGTCAAAGAAATGTACGAAAATCCAACATTTCTTCACATACAGTATATTATAACATTCTTACAAATAAACGCGGTATAAAGTTAAACTTAGTAATAAACTAAGTATAAGCAAAATTTGTACTAACATTAGTTTATACTTAATTTATTTGTAAGGCTGTATAAGTTTATGTTTACAACCTAATTTAAGTCGAAAATGGAAAAATATTTGGGTCACGTTTTTAAAAAATGTCTAATAATAATGTTAATATATACTAGTATTATAAAGTGGCAAGTATGTATTATGTATATACGTTAAAACTACTGGATCGATTATTCAAACTATAAAAAAAGATATAAAGAAAGATGCAGTTCACATTATGATGTTTTTTTTATATTTAAATAGCTTACTTGTCAGCTATTTTAATTAATCACAGAAAATAACAAGTCTGGCAACTTTTCAACGTAGCGCATTTTTTTTTGTAGCTATGTAGGTAAACGGAAATATTTCTCAAACACTATTTTTACATATTGTTATAGAAATTGAACATTTAGAAAGTATCTTCCAATACCTACTTTGATCATCGTATGTTATAAACATCTTACCACTTAAATTGTGCTAAAACTTATTAGAAATTTCTTTGTCGAATTTTACATGTAACAAGTAACAAGATATCAAACCGTTTATTCAAGCAAAAATGTATACTCATACCTTCGTGTATTTTACGTCCACTTTAACCATTTTTAACTAGATTTATAAACTTTAAACGATAACTATCGTAACAGCTGATATAATAACACCGGCCGGTAGACTAGTGAAATCTGACACATTATAAAGATTGCTGTAAACCGCATCGCGCATCGTGCTGCGCAAGTTGCCATATGAAAAGAAATTTCCCATACTTATGGCAAACCTAAGTTTCTTGTTTTTTTAATCATGTCTTTGTTATTTACAAGATTTAGTAAAAGTATATTAAAGACAATTTTCATCATTCGCCAGTGAAATATATTATACCTTGGTGATCTTCTGCCGTATCCTCTGTATGCTATCCGCTACCCTTCTGTCCCATTCTCTTATAAAGCCTATGTTAATATTTACCTTCTTTCTTTATTTCTTTTTGTAATTTACAAATACACATGATTTTTAATTTTAATTTTTTAACATATGTGTACTAAAAATTTTAATGTGTTTTATTAATTTGATACATAAATTCTTATAACTAATTTCAACGATTTCGTAGGTTTCTTCTAGAATGTATTTTGAAAATCCGTTTAATAGTATAATGTAAGCAAAAGACTGGGGAATTTTTCAAAAGAGTATTATATAACAGAGAACTTTATCGAAAAATTCTTATTAAATAATTAACTGATGAAATATGATTTTGTAGTGCTTAGGAAATTTTTATCTTTTCTTATGGCAACTGCACTGACCTTGGAATGGATGTTATTTTATTCTACGGAATTATCTGGGAAAGGTGACCGATAGACATTAAATTTTTGATTGAAAGATACGATCTCATTGTCACAAGAAAATTATCAACATATTTAATTCACATTAGGAAAATTAACTGTAATAATTTTACTTATATATGGTTCCTTTTGTCCTGTTCTAATCTCGTTTAGACACTAATAGCAAATCGTAGTATAATTGCAATTGCTAATCACTTCTCACAGTATAAATAAAGTTTAATTAGTCAGTCCTTTACATTATTTACCAAAATCTTTGAGTCCTTATTTTATTTAAATTATTATCTCTGAGGTGCTGCTTAAAACTGATAATTTTAATTAACTGCTGAAAGTGAGAATCAAACACTATTGTATTTGTCGGATAAAAAAGTAAAATATATTTTATTCAAAACAGAAAGATTTCATCAATAAAGTTTTATCATATTGTCATTTTACAGCAAAGGCTTCTTAGGTACGTTCATAGTAACAGTCTTGTTCTCTAAATATTGCAGGATGCCATCCTCGCCCCTGAAAACATTACAGTAATGTTAATAATTAGACAAGTCAAGAATAGATCTGTCTAATACTGTTAGTTTACAACGTGGCATAATTTGTCTTATCAAGTTCCTAAAATAAACTTACAGTTCACGGCCAATGCCAGACTCTCTGAACCCACCGAACGGAGTTTGTGGCGCCACGTGTTCATATGTGTTGATCCTTAAAGGAAAATTTAAATTAATGTTATATTATATAACGGTAAGCCAAAACAATAAGGTTATAACATAATCTCTAGATTTATAATTATCTGGAGTTATTTTGGTGTTACGAATGAATATAGACGTCACCGTCAGTGAACACCTTAACAATAAGGAGTCTGTATTACATTTACATAACCGCTTTAAAAAATAGTAGTGTTAATGTTTTTTTAATGGTGATATTTATGTTCACTTCGAAATTACGAAAACAAACTATCAAAGAGTACGAAAACATAACTTACCAAACACTACCAGCACGGACGTGTTTAGCGAAAGCCATAGCTGTGGTAAAATCTTTAGTGACGACACCAGCTCCGAGACCATAGTTAGAGTCATTGGCGCGGTCCACAACTTCTTCAAATGTCTCGAACTTCAGGATGCTCTGGACTGGACCGAAGATCTGATAAATATAAAAAAAATTACGATTCTATGTTTTCTATAGATTACAACTAGATTACAGGTATTACCAATCTATTTTTCAAAAAGTGCATTAGGTCCCCCAAACGGAATTGGCAGATTTTCACGAGGTTCTTTTTATAAATAGAATTCCTTTTTTAATTAACGGACTCTCATTCCATATGATTAATGTAATACTGGTATCATATCTATCTTTGCTGTGGAAGGTTTTGAGTGAGCTTACTTCTTCCCTAGCGATCTTCATGTCGTCCTTGACGTCGGCGAAAACAGTGGGTTCGATAAAGAATCCCACATTTCCTTGCCGCTTGCCGCCTGCGATGCAGCGCGCACCGGACTCCTTGCCCACTTCTATGTAGCCCATCACTTTGTTAAACATGTCCGAGTCGATCTAATACAGAAATATATTAATAGGCAGTATTTTATTACATTATTGAATATTTTAAAATCACTATATCTCGGTAGAAACACGGCCCAGTTCTGAATGAAAGAACCCGCCTAAATTACATTTTTAGACGGGCTTGTACACTACACGATAGTTTTCTGCAGAATTAATATTAACATGCAGTTAAGACTAAAATATTGTAGTGCTAACATTAAGAAACGGTCGTATACATGCAAATGTTATCACGTAATTATATTATATCCTAGCGAAGCTTAGTACATCACGTAACAAATAAATAGTAAGATAGAAGAAGACATATGGTTGGTCATCATTACGCATGCTGAATACAAATTTGGGCATACTGTAGGATTAGAAGAGGTATATGTATAGTTACTTGTGGTCCTTGTTGTACGTCTTCGTAAGGGTTACCGACAGTTCTGTTCTTTGCTATTTCTGCTGCTTTTGCAATGAACTTATCGTAGATGCCAGACTGTACATAAGTCCTAGTGCCCGCAACACAGCATTGTCCGGCATTAGCGAAAGCAGCGCGATGGGCAATTTGAGCGGCAGTGTCCACTGTTTTGATAATTAACAGGCGTTTTTATTTGTTTTATTTACTTTTTGATTTATAAGCTTGAGTATACTAACCGTCAGCGTCATTGAAAACGACTAAGGGGCTCTTTCCACCGAGCTCAAGAGTTATTCTCTTTAAATTCGTTGCTGCAGCATTGTTCATTATTATACGTCCGACCTGTAAAATGTAAATAATTAACATGTAATACATATATGCCCCTTAAATTGTATATTACATTGTTTTATATAAAAAGATATCTATTTGTGATGGAAAATTCAAGAATTATCGAAAGTTTTAAAGTTATCAACAATATTTTGGCATATCATTGAATTATTGCTTGTTTTGAGTGGCAGGTTACGCATACATGATAGTATTATCGAATTTTCTCATTATAAAACGGTGTAAAATACGATTACCACACCTAAAAAAAACTCATACGATAACGCGAAGAAATGATTGAATAATTTTAAAGACATTTAAAATTACGATACGACTTTTACCGTGCCATTCCTCTGCCGAAATACATGCTCGTACATGTTGTTATCCTGTGTTGTTTTGAAGAGGATAAGAGGGACGATATATTTTCAGAGGTTTTTTCGATGATGAAAACCGATTTACAAACTATCGAGTAAGGTAGAGAAATCTGTTGAACACAGCGTATAAAAGCAATCAAGTGTTGATACTATGAATGTTACCTCAGTAGACCCCGTAAAGGCAATTTTGTCAACACGAGGGTGGTTCGTCAAAGCCGCGCCTGCGGTCGGTCCATACCCAGGAATGACGTTGACGACACCGGGAGGGAAGCCCACTTCTTTGATGAGAGCCGCGACAGCCAGAGCAGTGAGTGGGGTTTGTTCAGCTGGCTTCACAATCACCGTGCAACCTATGTAAAAGACATAAAAATCACCAAAAAAGCTCAGGTATTAAATTTGGGTTTGCTAAAATGATCAGACTATGATCTTGGCTATTTTTTAAAATGTAAAATTTGGTAAGGTATAAGTTTACAAACCTGCCGCTAATGCTGGTGCTATCTTCCAAACGAACATGGGAATGGGGTAGTTCCATGGTAAAATCTGTCCGCACACTCCCACTGGCTCTTTTAGTGTAAAAGTTACAACTTCTCCATCTAAAACATACTAACTGTTATGAGGTATTTCATAATAAAAAAGTCGTTAAGTGAAACAGGGTTATACTTGATCTTTAAGTTAACATACCGGCAGGGATAGTGTTCCCTAAGATCTTATCAGCTTTCCCTGCGTAATATCTGATGATGTTCGCTGACCACAGCACCTCTCCTTCCGCTTGCCTGACCGGTTTCCCGCAGTCTAAAGTTTCCAACTCAGCCAAGTACTTGAAGTCTCTATCGAGCAGGTCGGCTAGTTTCAGAAGTAACCGGCCTCTTTGTGAGGCGTCCATTGTACGCCATTCCGAGTACCGATGGAATGCTTTGCTGGCTGCTTCTACTGCCAAATCTACATCAGCCTGACATACAATTTTGTTACATTAATTTTAAAAAACCTTTGAGAATAAACTCCAATGAAAGTCCTTGTTCGTTTTCAAAGTGTTGCATTTTAAATCAGTGCATATGTTATGAAAAATTTAATTACTATTGCTATGAACACATTACCTTATCACCCTCAGCAACTTGAACGATGACGGTCTCATCCTGTGGGTTAATAGTTGGGAATGTTTTCTTGCTCACCGCGTCCACCCATTCGTTGTTGATGAACAACTAAAACGATAATAATTATATAGTAACAAATCGAAAATTTGACGCGTACATAAAGATATATGTGAATTCAACCAACTCGCATTTGGCTAGCGTTGACTAAGGCCTTGTCACCCTGACTTAGAGTAGGCTTCGAGCCACTGAGTGGGGACATTTAGTGAGCTGGTGATGATTTTTTTTTTTATAATACAAGGTGGCAAACGAGCCAGCGGCCCCCTGAATCCACCGAAATGGAAAGCGACCGCTGCCCATAAACATCCGCAATTGCAGATGCGTTGCCTACCCTAATTGACGGAGGAGGAGACGCACATAAAGAGGACATTTCCCCTTCCTATGCGTCTCCTCCACCGTCAATTCCACTTTTCCCTCCCATCCTTTCCCCTTAAGAAAAGGGTGGAAAGGAAAAGGGACTAGAATTAGGCCTCCGGCACCACACTCATCAGACGAAACGCGGAATTGCTTACACTTCACGCCTGTTTTCTGTGTGGTCGTGGTATTACACCGGGCGAGCAGGCCCATTCGTGCGAAGATGTTAACGCAGGCTCTACCACTGTTAAGTCACTTATAGACAAGTCACTTATAGTTATTTGCATAATCGTTGTATAAAGATTTAATTTTCCCCTGCGATAGTGGAATTATTAGTTTTTAAATTAACTATTGGTTAATAAAATTTATGTCCTTGATATAAGGTTAACATACGAAACTGTCGGCACCGCATAAGGTTTATTGCGTTTACGTTGGAACAATACAGTATTAGCGATTGTTAAACTGTAAGTATTCGTGTACACAATTGCTGTTTGGCATTACTAGAGAATCAGTGGAATAAAGGATCGAGTAAATACTTCCAATGAATAGAAGTTCAGTTTTCGATAATATCTGTTTCAATCGCTTGTATTTTTCGACCAAAATTTGTAAAGTTAAAAACACATACTTATTTAGTAAAGTAAATTTTAAAAATAAATTTGTCACGAGCAACAAACAATAGATATATGATAATCGATACGCTGATATTCTTTGCCTTGAACCCGGTTAGTTTTTCACCGATATAAGTTCTTATTACAATATAAACTGTAACAAACTTTATTTACATTCTGATTTATATCAACGTAGAGAATGTTTTAATATTGTATTTAAAGAATTACCGATTCTATTGAACGATTCGCGATAATGCCTATGAATAGTTTAAAAACGTGTCGTACAAGGAAATGTTTACACGTATGGTTATGTAACATAAATGTATCCGTTTATGTAGTTTGTATTGGTCATTTCTGTACATATTACCAGTTAGAGATAATGTAAATATATGTGTTTGGTTTTCCAATTTAAAAAATGTAAATATATAACCAGTATAACTGACATCCTCTTCAGTTTTAATAGTTTATTGATTTAAAATAATAAAAATGTAAATAAAACAGCTTTAAATAATTTGTTTCCTAGAAATTAAGAGCTTTTAGTAAAAAAAAAAATTTTTTTGATGACAAAATCTATGCCAGTATTTAAAAAAATAAGCTATTTACATAATTGTTTTGTAGAGGAAAATAAACATCAATTTAAATTGTACCTTGGTGTATTTGATGTCCACTTTCGCCATTTTTAATCCAGTAGTATGGACGCGAGTTCACAGCGACGAGAACCGATTCAAAGTGATGCTATGGTACTCAAATGTATGAATAGTCTGTGTTCAATATACGTTGTTGTTCGCGGGCAAGCGGCAAGTCTGGTCGGCGACATCCGATCTATTTATGGCCGCATGTTTATTTCAATGAGCGGAGAATATATTGACTAAATTCAACGTGCCGCGTTTATCAGAGCTAGATAAAAGCCATATCTAAAAGATATGTCAATTTTTATAGCTATTTACATACCATGGTTATGTAGATGATATTAGTAAAATACTTATCTCAAACTTCAATCACCTACATTGCTTAATGACGTTTTAGTAAATTAGATTATCTTAAAAAATGATAGACTACTAGTTTTCATTATCTTTACTTCCAAAGTATGGCAGTTACCATCCTATTATTCAGACTTGCTATCAATAAAAGGTATTTTCATGTTTACATAATGTTTTTTGCCGGCCGGTATTTTATACTATAGTTTTTACATGCATTACTTGATTTAGCATAATTTAATTTGCATTTTTATAAACTACAACATTTAGTGTTTGCACATATCTATATTGAAACTTTATTCATTGCCAGTCTTCGTATTATGAAAAATTAAATTTCTATTACATTTTATATGCGATTAAGAAAGATTTTAGGTCAGATTTAAAAATATCGATTAAAAATAAATACACCATGATTACACACGTATTGTATAATAGCTTAATATGCAAATACAAAAAAAGAAAAGTTTTAAACTATGTACAGATACATGTTTATTTTAAAGGCAAGGCTTCTTAGGCATGTTCATAGTGACAGTCTTGTTCTCTAAGTATTGCATAATACCGTCCTCGCCCCTGAAAGCAGTAAAATACCCATTAGATTTAAATGCCACTTAAGTATGTAAATAAAGACGAATCTTTAAAGTTGTACTTACAGTTCTCTGCCAATCCCAGACTCTTTGAATCCGCCGAACGGAGTTTGTGGTGTCACGTGTTCATAAGTATTGATCCTATAAAGAAAACAATATTAAAATATGTAACGTAGAAAAGAATCAACTGATTTTCTTCACTCCTTTAAATATATGTGTAATATTTGTCCGTTTTATAATAATGTAATTTGTGTAAATCTCGTAAAATACCAGAATAGCCAGATGAAACTTGTATGAAAACCATTAAGCGATTTCATGTTGTTTTTATCAAAGACTTGGGAGTACTTTACTGGTTTTGTTCCGTAGTTTGCTTTTAAGTCAAAGAGTAATGCATTTACCACACAGTGCCAGCACGAACGAGCTTAGCAAAGGCCATGGCGGTAGTGAAATCCTTGGAGACAACACCAGCACCGAGGCCGTAGTTAGTGTTGTTGGCGCGGTCCACTGCCTCTTCAAACGTCTCGAACTTCAAGATGCTCTGAACTGGACCAAAGATCTGGTGGACATAATATTGGTTTTTTACAAATCATGCAATCTGCTATCCTTGGTGTTGAGACATATACTCGTGTGTGTCAATAAATCGTTGCTGTTTTCCTTAGCATTTTCTATTAATCTTCGTGATATAAATATGGAAATCACATTGTACCGAATAGTTTGCTACCTCTATTTTAACTTACCTCCTCTCTCGCAATTTTCATGTCATCCTTAACGTCGGCAAAGACGGTAGGTTCAATGAAGTAGCCAACGTTACCTCGGCGCTTGCCGCCCGCGATGCAGCGCGCACCCGCCTTCTTACCCGCGTCGATGTAGCCCATTACTTTGTTAAACATGTCAGAGTCCACCTAATCGAAGTAAATATATTTATAACAGCAATTTCAAAGCTTTAAATGCGGATCATCAGTACATAAACATAATGTGGAAAATATTATTACTTGTGGTCCTTGTTGTACGTCTTCATAAGGGTTGCCGACTGTTCTGTTCTTTGCTATCTCCGCTGCTTTTGCAACGAACTTATCATAGATGCCGGACTGTACATAAGTACGTGTACCCGCAGCGCAACATTGACCAGCGTTAGCGAACGCAGCGCGGTGGGCGATTTGAGCGGCAGTGTCCACTGAATACAATAATAAAAAAATACGTTTGAACTTATTTTTTTATATCAATAGAACAATATATTCAATTATACCAACCATCAGCGTCATTGAAAATGACCAAGGGACTTTTTCCGCCGAGCTCAAGAGTTATTCTCTTCAAATTCGTTACTGCGGCATTGTTCATTATAATACGTCCGACCTGTTAAACATATTAATTATCTTTATATTTGTGTTTAACCACTAGTATAAAAGGTACTGAGAGAGTATGTTAATTTATAAATTAATGGAAGACATATTTTGAACAATTCTATTAATTTAATTTATCAATATGGATAATTAAATATTTCCTTATAAGGTCTGTTATCAGTCACCTCAGTAGAGCCGGTGAAAGCTATTTTGTCAACACGTGGATGGGTGGTCAACGCCGCGCCTGCGGTTGGCCCGTACCCAGGGATGACGTTGACGACGCCAGGTGGGATACCAACTTCTTTGATAAGAGCTGCCATAGCAAGCGCAGTGAGAGGGGTTTGTTCAGCTGGTTTTACAATTACTGTGCAACCTGCAACATACGTTACAAGGGTTGAATTTATTCTTAAAGAACCCAACAGTGATATCAAGTAATTTAACGAACCTGCAGCTAAGGCCGGAGCAATCTTCCACACAAACATTGGGATTGGATAGTTCCATGGCAAGATCTGACCGCAGATGCCAACGGGCTCTTTTAAAGTTATAGACATAACTTCACCGTCTACAAATAAAAAATATTATAGTAAAAACATATTAGCACAAAAAAATACAACTTTTAGTAATAAAACTGTTTTACGTTAGTCAATTGTTATTAAAATAATAATCACTTCTAAAATAACAAGTTGCATCACAAGTATAAGATACAATTCTTCTGGCTTAGTTTACATACCGGCTGGTATAGTGTGCCCCAAGATCTTATCCGCTTTCCCTGCGTAATATCTAATGATATTAGCCGACCATAGCACTTCTCCTTCAGCTTGTTTAACAGGTTTCCCACAGTCTAGGGTTTCTAAGTTAGCCAGGTACTTGTAATCTCTGTCCATTAGATCTGCCAGTTTAAGAAGTAACCGGCCTCTTTGTGAGGCGTCCATTGTACGCCATTCCGAGTACCGGTGGAATGCTTTGCTAGCTGCTTCTACTGCTAAATCTACATCAGCCTGATAGAAACATTTTAAAGGATTAATACCTGAAGATATGTAACGTTTCTATTTGGCGTCAAAAAATGATCAATATAGTTTAGAGTTCATCCTAACCTATAGATTGGGACATAATTTTTTAGCATTGTTGTACACAATTACCTTATCCCCTTCAGCAACTTGCGCGATGACTTTCTCATCCTGAGGATTGATAGTTGGGAATGTTTTCTTGCTCACTGCGTCCACCCATTGGTTGTTGATAAACAACTATAATGTTCAACGATAATTAGAAAGTAGTAAAACAACATAAGTCACGATAGATCTTTGATTATCTACCTTTAAATTGTGAACATTTGGATGAATCTCAGATGTCGCATACATGTGACTTTTCCTTGAATGGTTCAGATAATTTAAATTCTTCAAAACTTTGATCGTACGCCTATTTAATTGCGTTAATATATTCCGGTAACCAGAATAGGTTATAATTGACATCTTTACACCTTGACACACGAAAATGTTTATATTTCTATCAACCAATGCGAATATTTGCGTTTAACGGAATACGTTTTAAAAAGCTGAGATAACAATCTTCGTCGTATTCATTGTTGTTTATTGAGTGCGTAGAGAACAATACACTATTTACGATAGCAAAATTGCAATAAACAATTGTATACACAATTGCTTGTAAGAAATGTTCTTTAGAACCAGCATCTAACTCTAAAGTTACAGCGAGAAGTTATTTATTACTTTAATCGTATAAAGGGAAACATATTGTTGTTATACATGAGAAGTTTACATAGGATAAATTTAACATAAAATAACTTACCTTGGTATATCTGATCTCTACCTTCATTTTTTTAATCCTTTAATGTGGACACCGATACACAATTATGAGAACTTGTTTTAAGTAATTTTATCGTGTATCAAAACTTAATATTATTCCGACTAAACGATGATTACTGGGATCGTTAGATTGTACTGACGTTTCCAGTTGGCGACATCCGACCTATATATGGATGCTAGATACTAGATTATATCCTTATCTTTGACACTTGTGATCTAGGCATAGGTAACTAGGTACTTATAATATAAGTTGATTATGATTTACACAATATTTGTATTGCCTGCCAGCTTCGCTTTGCTTCGCCTACCGATAGATGTGACTAACAATTTACACAAATGAAATACGAGTACAACTTAGGATAAACAAAGTTTTTTTTGATAGATGAGGATGAAAACAAATTGTCATCCATGTTATTCTCTTTGTAATAATGTTTCGTGATATTCTGATTGTTGTTTTGAACTAGGTTTGGATCCAGCTCGACCGTTAGTGAGTGAGTTCGGTTCCCGACGGTTCCGTCTGACCCGGGAAGACGCGCATGTGGTCCACGTGCTGCACACCAATGCCGGCTTCCTGGGGGAGAGCGGCCCCGTAGGGCACGCTGACTTCTGCATCAATGGCGGGCAGAGGCAGCCCGGGTGCAAGGGACATCTCATGCGTGAGTATCATAGATAGCTTATACAAGCAGCTAATTGACAAAGAAAGTTAATTAAATAACAATTAATTGAAAATAATGGAGGCCCGAAATATGTACGCACAATTTGCTTGAATAAAAATCAGCACAAACTGATTCAATAAAAATAAAAGGTGTTTTTGTCTGATTTTATCTAGATCAATTTTCGGGCCTACCAGCTCCTTTTCTCGCGCCAATTTGTTTAGATGTTTTTTGAACGCAGTATAATTTTCTTTTTATAATCTTTAGTAAATATTTCTGTTTATTGCTAATACCCAAAATGCCTTCAAACGCTGTAAATTATTAGTATATATTATAAAATATATTTAGCATTAGGTACTTTGTTAAATTGAGGATATAGACGCTTCAACAGTTTAAATTGAATCAATAAAGCCCAATTAAAGTGTTCAATGTCTGTATAGAATATGCAACTAAGTGTACTAGGATCTCCGCAATCTACAGTAGTAACCAATTTGGTTATTCCAGACATGAACTTTTTTATTTATCTTTGTTTATTTTAAATACGTTATCGGATGAGTATTAATAAAAACAATAATTTATTATTTACTTAATAATTCGTCAATGACCCTATTGTCATTTAACTTATCTTTAATATTCTTCAGAGAATATATCATATAGTTATTGTTCGTTTCTTCAAAACAATGATTATTTTAATTATTATTGGCAAAACATAATCTTAATTACAAGATGGAAACGACACTAAAAATTTTGAAAGTTATCAACAATTTTAAAATAGTTGATGCATGATTTAACTAATTTAATCTGGCAATGCATTTTAAAAAAATCTTTCAAAATATTTCATACATTTTTAAATAGGAGTAAATCGAAGCATGCGGTATGTCGTATGCAAATCTTATAAATAACCAATAATTCCATTACTTGCAAATGGATTGTGTCTTTAGTATTATATACATGTTCGTAGGTATATCCCGATGCAGTCACTTTATGAGTTCGTGTTACTTCGCGGCGAGCGTGCGTCGCCGTCTGCACATAGACGCTATACCCTGCGACAGTTCGTGTCCTAAACAGGGCCGTTGGGGACTGCGTATGGACAGGAGATCAGTGTTGTTAGGCAACGACATACCCGATACGTAAGTGTACGCTAATTTAAGCCTACCCAGGATAACGTAAGGATCCATACATCCATTTTTCGTTATACTAAATTTATATTATTCGTCCCGAACATAAATCCTCTTTAACATTAAAGCTGAGATCTTTAGAGTTCTAGACAATTTAAATTAATGGTAAATTAATTATTTCATTTTACCGTTTCAGGGCTCGAGGAATGTATTGTGCGCAAGTAGACAATGAAGAGAATTGTCCTTTCGATTAATCAAAACAAAGATTTATTATTGACAGTACAAATATACAAATATCTATTAATTACAAAAATAATTAAGTTAAGGGTTTAATTTATGTCGATATTTTTAGAAATAAAATGTCATTTTCATGTTTTATTTAATTCCTTTTTTTATTTTAAGTGAACACTTATGACACACCAATCCTTGTGTGCGATGTTTCGTTTCTCGGTGTAAACGTGACCGATACAACTGTGCAGGAGAAGTTACACTCGTCGCTGTAGAAGACTGACTTGAACGTCATGTCGCCGTACAAAAACATGCCCCCGTAGTACTTCTGAGCAACACTCTCTATATCTATATTAAAAGTATAGTGTCCCTGTGGAACAAAGAGAAGATAGGTGAAAGAAATATAAAACTCTATCTCATCTACTGACTACTAGTGAATTTGTTAACATACAATCGGTTCTTATTTAGTTCGATTGTAAACTGACGAAATTTACAATCATTCAATGTAACCTGAATGGCAAATTAATTGTTCAAGGAGATCACTAGTAGGTATAAAGTTCTCGTCCATAATGATAATTTCTATTCTTATACTGTTTCTTAGTTAAAGTATAGACCGAGCTGCGTGCGTCATAGTTCCTGACTATGAAGTGGGTGCCTCAACGACTCAACGATAACAATGGTTTTTCCTACTTAACTAGTAAATGTGATCGTTAGATAGCGACAAATTTAACATTTAACATTGTTGTGATAACATTGTATGGACTATTATTACATAGCATTTCTGCAATTGTGCAGTTAGATAAGAAGAAAATTAGGATTCGTATCTTTCTTCTATTGATGTTTTTGGATTTCGGTATGAATTTTAACATGAAAATTTAACTACGCTATTTTACCTTGTAATAGTTATGAATAACGATAAAATAGAAAGCATTATACTGTTTAAAGCGTTTTTATGTTTATAGCCAAAGAAACCAAATAATGAATATCCTTGTGGTACTAAATAATAACAAAATTACTTTTATGAAAACACATTCTTGTGTTACATTCAGTATCGACTGGAACAAGGGGCCCATAAACAAATGATCACAGGGTTTCTTCATTTGTAGCCTCACTAACTGCTTGCCATTCGCACTCGCTACAATCTTGCCCTGCAATAAATGAACATATTATATGTTTATGAGGCACTCATTCTTCAAATGATAGCTAATGAAGTATCTTGTAGGTTTAGTATGATAAATTGCTAGGCATTTATAAACACATCTTCACACACGTTTATTAAATCGTTAAATAATTTACTGTGGTAGAAAATAGCTAGGGGACGAGCAGCATGTATTCTACTATATCCCTAATGCCCATTCTTCTACATCGTACCAATGCCACGTTTAAGCAAGTGTATTTTTTAACTCTTTGAAACAAATGAAAGGTTACTCGAATTGGATTGAATTTATTTAAATACAAATCTCACCCTATTTGGTGTAACATCTTCTTTTATTTCAATATCGTAGTATAAGTTGACCCCATTTTCCATCCTCGCTTTTATTATACAGCAATCTTTGTGCTTTGGGCCTTTGCATGTTACCAAGTTAGTCACTTTTAATGTAAACAAACCCTGGAAGAATTTAGATATCAATGATTTTCTTTTGTTTATTGATTTTAATGTTACATTTTACAGCTTAGTTATGGTACTCCAAACGATGTGTCGAAGTGTATTTTTGACCGACTTCCCAAAAGAAGGAGGTACTCAATTCGTCTGTACGTTTTTTTTATTTTTTTATTTATAACTTTTTAAGAGAAATCCTTGATGTTGCAATTTTCCGACTCTTTACGATCTGGCTAGGTAAATTGTAAATGGGAGACATTCACTATTGGTCGGTTACATATGGATTTCAGTACGAAATTTAAGTATTTAAAGAATTGACTTACATAATTTTCAGCGGCTACGTTTACAAAGAGTAGGCCGCAAAATACAAGTTTGTACATCGTTGAGTGGTGTTCGCAATAAAACTAGATAAATATACAGCAGTATTTAGTGGCAATAAATTTGCATTAAGTATAGCTATTTAGTTTATCTGGACAATCTGATAGGCATCTAATGTGTAACTGATCATATGAAATTGCTTTAATTTCAAAAACTGATTCATTATAATAATACGTTTTTTTATGATGTATCAAGTTTTTTTTTTATTTTTCCGTGACTTACCTTAAAATTTTAAATTCGTATGAATTGCTCTGTAATTAATTTCATCAATGCGTATTGTGAATCACGGCGATTAAAGCAAATAGCAAAGAACTATTAACAGTAAGCGACAAAAAATAAGAAGCAAACTTGATGTTAGAAAGATGTAACTTGTAAGATTTTAGTCCTATTAGTCGAGACATTTCTCTCCTGCGGTAGATGTCGCTGCTGAGCTTAACTAACCTTTCCACCGACAAATTATAATTTAACCTTATTTTTAGCAACATAATATCAATTTATAAACGTAGTTAATTTTGTCAACGTCTCAATGACAGATAAATTGACAGCCAGGAAAATATTTTAGATAAACAATTTACAACTCGACTCGATTCGACAAAAATGTACAATACAATTTTAGAATTGCTTTATAAATTTCGATTTTAGATTTAATTAAATGTAATGTTTCAACTCAATGCTAAAAACATTAGTATAGTTTTTAAATTCTTGAGTCTGGGTGTTGTTATAATGGCTGCAGTTTTCTGGACCGGTGCGGAAGTGGAGACCAGGTCGAAGGATAACGACGAGCAGACAATGATCGGTGGCGCCATCTGGACACAAATCGTGCTTACTATCGGCCTTATTATATCAACGGTTGTTGACGATCACATACAACCTTTCGTTGAGGGGTACTTTTTGCTGTCCGCGATGGCTCTTCTAATCGTGACAGGACTAATATTGGTTAGTTATGCAAATGAAATTACAATTACCTTGTAACGAACGTAGGCATTTACTTAATTCAATCTTTTA
>NW_013527026.1:3386710-3396942 GCF_000836215.1 Papilio polytes
AACATCTTAACAACTTAAAAAATTATGTAATGTATGGATTAATAAATTCCCTGTATTTTGTTCCACTCCCTTACTAGGTATACTTTTTACTTTTAATGTTATTCTTGTTTAGCGATCATATTTTGCATTTACAACTCTAATCAAGTTAATTACTAAACTTTCAATATCATGTTTAAAAGTCGAGTCTGTCTGAATATTTGAAACGCTACGTTTTATCTTTTTAGATATCAATAGAATTTAAGAAAATGCGTAGCCGACGACAAATACCAAGTGAATCTCAAGAAAGCTCTGCAGAACAAAGCCGTCCCAGTCAGGCACGGCGTAGAACCTTCGATAGGACTTATCTTGCAATCGGAACCCTATGTCTCTTATCCGGTATTTTTACATTGGTAGATTTTATATTCTTATGTATGTCATATACTTTATTTTAGAACGGTTTACTTGTTTTTATGGTAATAATGTGATGTAAATATATTCGAACAGCTGTTTTTTTGTTTTCTGAATATGTCCAATGAACTAAGAAGCCCGTTTGCAACCAGTGATTGGAAAATCTACTTATACAATTGTATACGGCAATGTTTAATCCGTGGTTAATAATATTTATTAAAGTTACGCTCAATGTACCCTTAGTTCATACAATAAGTTTTAAACATACACTAATGTTTATTCAACAAAATGTTCACTTGGACGAAAGCAGCTATCGGCACACAGTTAGCTATAACAAAGACAAGCGATAAAATGAGAAATTTTAAATATAACTGCTTTCTTAAAGCCTCTACTCGTATATTCAAGTTCCAGAAGCGTGTCTCGTATTTATAATTTAACTTACTTTTGGACACATAAACCCGAACCAAAATGTTTTAAGGTTTTTCTATGATACTCGATGGTAGTGCAATATTTTTAAGCAATGCAATATAAATACTAACTTGCGTCCGCGACTCCGTTCGTGTGGAATAAGAAAAAAAATAAGTTGCCTATATGTTCTTTCAGACTATCCTCTACATCTCTACCAAATTTCATCGATGTCCGTTCAGCCGTTTAGGCTGAAAAATCTATCAAACATCCATCCATCCATTTAACTTTCGCATTTATAATATTAGTATAAAGTACGATGTATGTTACAGTATCGGAAAGACGAAAGTACCAGAAAACCATTGTAGCTTGCAATGGATCGTTAAATCAATTTATTTGACTGATTTCTAGTTAATTTCCTACCATAAATGTTGAGTCTTATATTTTAAAAAATGCTGAGAATCTTAAGAATGTAATTAGAATCTTGACTACCATAATCAGAAACTTGAAAGCCAACAATAATTTTCTTTACCTTGGCCCATACATGGTTTAGCGATGTTTAAGCATTAAAATGGATGATTTATAGGTTATTATAGTTTTAATCGTATACTATAGCTATGCTAACTATGTTTAACAAGGTTAATATATACAAAAGCTATAAAAGATTACATTGTTATAACTCTACGAGTGAACTCTAACCCCATTGTCATGTAGAAGACTACGATCGCAGTCATTAGTGAAAGGATCGCAAGAAAATGCCATTTGGATTGTAAGTAGCTGCTTGAATTTTAAATAAAACGTTCTAAGCCTGTTGTATATCGATTTTGATAGTAACAATGCTAGTTTATCATTGTAAAGAAATGGTTTTTCAAAATTATAGAAAATAAACTAGACTATTTGTTTATCAGCATTCGTTTCGAATTCAAAGTATTGTGAACGAGTTTTGTGTTTAATTCCGAAGGTCCAATAATAGAACTTTGGCATTGATGGCAAAGTTTGTAGACATTGTGTTGTTATTTTCGGGAATGAAAGAAGTTTCAACAATCATTTATTGTTGAGTTATTTGCAGCGAATAATTATAATATTATTTCTAAAGAACGAACGTTAAAAAATTGGGAGAAATAAAAGTGTGAACAATTTTCTGCTAAAGTCATCATAAAATTTTAACATGTAGCCATAAAACAAAGTGTTTTGCTACTAGTTTTACTTTGTACAATTTATTTTTTAACCATAATCCTATGATTAGAAGAATTTGTTAACGTTACTTATTAACAACCATGTGATATTTATAACAACTGTGGCGAAAGGTGAATTTTTTGTTCGGATCACAGTTTTTGGCGGTTAATTTTGTATTGGTGATACAAAAAATATCAAAAGGATAATCTCTAACAAGATCTAGCAAGATGTTTTTTTCAGTACCCATTGTAATGTGTATTTAAAAGTAACAAGGAAATTAACACTTATATCGATATCACCTGTAAATTGCTTTGATACCGTGTTTGTCTTGTTAACCACAACTATTACGAGTGTACATTTATGTTTTATCAACAAATATTGCGTAATATAATGCAACGTTCTTCCGTTATCTATGATACAAGATCTTGCTGCATTTTTAGTCCAAAAAGACCTTAGCTTTATTTTTTTAGATTTCACAACAAAACGTTAATCGTAACTTCATAAAATTCTTTAAAATTTATTAGTTCTATTGAATACTCGAGTTCAGTTTGAATTTAAGTTCAACTTCTTGAGTTTTTTGTCAATTATAATGAACTTAGCTTAAACGGTTGAACCGATTATGAAAAGTGAGGTATCATTTGATTCGTATATTTCCCTGGAGTGTTATACAAATTTATTGATTTTTTGTACAGTTTACTGCTATTTTTTGTTTACATAAACACACAGTTTGTTTGACGCATACGTTTTCTTACAGCATCTTAATAACGGGGCTGTTAGCTTTCGGCGCCTATTGGACTACGAAATATTTAATGAGCATGCCTGAACCTCACTCGGCACCTGTTTTGCCACCACCGACTGTCCCTGAACCAGGCGCATGGAAAATATAGAAGAAACTGTCATTACTTTATGGATTTTTAGACTAATTGCAACAAAATAAATATGTATTCACATTTTATGATGTATAGGTTTTTATTCCTACATATATTAAATCGTATTATATTAATGAAAATGTAAATTAAATATTAATTATGATTGTGAAAGTTGGCTTTTTCTTACGAATATTTTTCTACATTAGATATTAGGTATTCTGTTTTCGAAATATTAATAATCACCTGTGAAAGTCAATCTAAAAAATACATAAAAAAAGAAGATATTAGAAGAACCAAAACGTGCACATGAGAAGAAATGAGAACAGATTTAAAAATAATTAAATATTTGACAATAAAACGCCAGTGACGTTTTCTTGATATCTTAAGATTTATTTGTTGAAAAATGGTTATTATTGAATATTTATAACAGTAACATGGCTTTTGGATAGTGAGTTGGAAAGAGAGATATTAATTTACATAATTTTAGGAGGTGATATATTAGTCAAGTATAGATTTGTCAATTTCAGTTTTGTAGTAGTAAATCTTGGTAAATGTTTAGAAGTAGATTTCAGATAACGTGTTCTAATGTTTAGTTGCATTTGCAAGGTGCTTAAAATTATAATTATCTTAAGAAGATCTTGGGAAAGGAAAACACATCAATAGCAATAAAAAAATTAAAAAGTGCGGTTAAACGAATTTCTTTAGATTTCACCAGAACAATATAGAAAAACTGACTTGTTAGGAGATAATAGGCAAAGTTCAGTGATATTTAAAAGAAAATTAGTATAACTAGAATACTAACTAAATTGTTTCTTCTTTCAGTTTGCTCGTAATTTGCATTATTATATACAGCGTACATTTTTGTATACAGTACATACTACAGATCACAGACACAGAGAAAATAAACAAGACGACAATGTTAGTATACAAATATGAAAACGATGCAAGTGCAGAAAACATGATACAATACGATTAAAACATTTCATAATTCATTTAGTTTTATTTAAGTAATTAGCCGTGTTCTATTTAAAAAGTACTGATTTTTTATATCACAAGGTGGCAAAGGAGCATGAGGCCACCTAAATCCACTACAATGGCGAAACGACCGCTGCCCATAGAAATTCGCAATACCTGATGTATTGCCTACCCTTGATCGATGATGGTGGCGGAGACGCACGTAAAGAGGATATATGTCTCCTGCACCGTTAAATGCACGTTTCCTTCCCATCCTTTCCTTATAAGAAAAAGGGTGGGAAGGAAAGGTTGGGCCTCCGGCACTACTCATTAAACGAAACACGCAATTGCTCCCACTTCACTGTCTTCTGTGTGGTCGTGCTATTACACCGGGCCACCACTGTTGTCTGGCTCTATCTCTTAAGACTTAGAATATGTTGACTGAAGTTGGTTTCTATTAATAAAAGGGAGCAATTTTATTTAAGTACTTCGGTAAATTTGGAAAACGCTACGCAAAATGTAATGCTAATTACAGTTTACTCTATGTGGAAGTGACCTCATAACGTACGTGTAAAATAGCTTGAATGATACTCTACAATTTAATACCGCGTCGTTGGTTGCGACCGCGTTAGCTCTATATCGTGTTACTTAAGCCGCAAAACAGCTAAACCGTCAACCGACTCTTTAAACATCCATTGTCTCGGCCTCCTATTTCATAGAATGCCAGGGAATTGTGAGAAAAAAAAAACAATAACGAACAGGAAATAGAAGTTTACTAACGTCGAACCCAGATGTGGGAATAAATAAATGTTTTAGCAACACTAGCATTCAATCTCATTACATGTTCATTGTCGTTGCAGTGCTCATGATTAGATTTCTCTCCTACAACATTTACGTTTACTAATAAACCATTTATTATAATAATGGTACACCCTGTACTGTAAGTATTTATATATTTTTTTATTAAATTGTTTAAGCTTTCGTGAAACTTTACCATAAAGTAATTAAGAACGCATTAACTTACGTATGATGCGGTGATGAAACACGACGGCAAAGAAAACAAAAAAAATACAAAGAAAGTAAAACACGTTCTGAAGATGGACCCCCGAAGGCACCAACACTAGTCGATGCCGTCATGGTTCGATCATACGTAAGTTAAGTCGTTCTAAATTAAGTTATTTTTTGTCTTAATATACCTGAGTTTCTTCCTTGAATAATAGTAGTTATTAATTCATTTTATAGTGAGTATAAAATATAAACAGTGTTTATGATACTTACGCACATTTATTCTATGATAACTATCTGCTTTGGAAGTCAATGAGAGCCTACTTTAATCAATTTACATTATTAAAAAGTAGCCGTTTTCTCTTGCGTGTAATAATTAAACATTTACTTAATTATGTGTAAGTCTAATAATATTTTGTTCAATCTTCAACGCTTATTAAATGTATTCATCGCAGTTATTTTTTCAATTTTTACACAGAGTTATTGTGACTGGCGCAGTGATAGCAGCAGTCTTCCTCGGCGTAAGATATGCTTTTAATCTCGAAGAAAATCCTGAAGAAAAGATGGTCACCATTATAGATGATAGCTGAATGGTCAATATTACAATTACCTAGGAAATATTCTTATTATCTTCACAGTACCATATAATTAGGGTATCGAATGTATATTTATTTTAATTTAACATTTAGTCAACAAATTGTTTGTTATTACTGCAATCAAAAGACAGGGTAAGTTACGCCTTCGATGTGGACGTTCGTTGGATAGCAAAAAGCTAACAGTAAATATTACAATGATGGAACACAGATATGTTCCGTACCGTGCTAAATGATGATAAACCCTAAAAATAAACAAAACGTAAGACGAGAATACAGTCTAGAAGTTAAAGAAGTGTTTTTGTATTGTACAAAATGTTCTGGATTGCTTACGAAAACCGTGAGTTGGCGTTTGACGTCATACCCATGCTCCCCATGTTACAATACACACACTGTAGAACAAGATAAGCTTAATTAAGTCTCTACTAAGAAGTATTTCTTCTGGAATTGGAATGAGTTAAGGAACGTATTAAAACAAAAGATATTGTGACTTATAATGTATAATCTCAAATATTCTGTTAACAATCATGCGCGGTTGGATATTCACATTCTCTTTTCCATTTACTGTTCAACACTGACGGACTTAAGAGCAAATGTCTACATATAATGATAGTATCTACTTTAAAGAAGTTTTTTTTATATTATCTGTGCCAAAACTTACTTAGAGCCCCAGCAGACTACAGACTTTTTATCGGCCGATAGTTTAGTTGGGCGCTTAATCAGTATGAATACAACGGATTGGTTTTATATAATTTCAGTTTAACGGCCCAACCCAATTGCACTATCTGTCGGTAAATAGTCTGCAGGACTGCTAGGTTTAATAACATTGGTAAGAATATTAAAATATTTGGGTATAATATTGTACTTTTATTTACTTCATAAAACATACTTGTGTGTGCTTTTAAGTTCATTTAAAAGTGCTGCATATTTTAGGTTCCTAATTCCTATACTACGCGTCCTTATTTGTGCAGAGAAAAGCGCCAGTGGGGGTAATCGTCTGTCACAGTAAGTTTTCATTGTTTAAACAACTGTTCAACAACGTATGTTGTCTCAGTTTTTTCAAAATGTAATGAGCGGGATGACAGTATGTTTTTGTACAGTTGTTTTGGTAATGGCAACTTACTTTAACATTTAAGACGTGTAATAGCAAAACGGCCACATTATAGTTTAGGAAGGGCTTAAAAATCTCTTTGAATGTTCATATTATCTAATTAATGGGACTAAGGCAGAAGTTTTTTTAAAAGTTTTTTTTTTTAATTTAATTACTAGTGAGTCAAGATGTTGGCCCCTTAATATTTTCTTTATTTTTTTATATTAAAATTACACCAATAAGAGCAAAAAAAATCTTAATTACAAATTCACAACGTAGCACTAATTGGTAATTATCATAGTGCTGTTAATATAACTAATGGATAGTTAATATAAAATTTCAATAAATATAATTCTGCATAAGCCAATGATAACACGATAAGTTGACGAAAAATATAAGTATTGCAATTTAAGTACGCATAAATGATACAAGAGTGATAATGAATATTTACGAAATATAATTAATGATAGGTCTCAAATAGTTCCAAATCCTATCCTAAACGGGTCTATCACGAATATTTGCGTGATAGTTGCGAGAACATATTGGTAACGTCATCTACAACGACGTCCAGCGCCCCTGTCGGTCCTAAAGTACACTAACAAATCTCATACTTTGTCGATGACCTTACCACGACGTTCTCAAGAACACACGAATATTATGATAAGAGCTTTACAGATCCTTTAATTCTGCGAAATTGGTCTGCATCAAAACGTCATTAAATTAATTTACATACTGGTAAAGGAATGGTCATAACACAACAATTATAAAAGTATGTTCTTACATACTAAATGTGCAGGTACATTAATATCATATATAACTACACAAATATAATAAATTAAGTGATTTCTTCGAACACATTATTCAATTGTACACAATGGTTATATACAATTTAATCACTCGTACAATATTTTTTGTATTATTAGGCCATAATCTCTCTAATCAAGACGTGAATGTATTCTAAAACTAATGCGGTACATTAATATTGTTTTAAAAGGCCTTAAAATTACTATTACAGCGATTAAAATGGAACAGGTGCTACCAATCGAAGTCTGGCAAAGTACATTATACAAGAATCTTTAGAAGTGTAATTGAACGCAGTAAAAACTTTAGATTTAACAAACAAGATTATGTTCATTTTCTTCTATCGGAAATGTTAATGAAATTATGAGTATTCATTTAAATTCGATGTAATTCAGTAAGCATTTTAATATAACAACTTCGTACTACTTGCAATACTACACTGATTCTACAATATTACATTGATTGTTTGATAATAATTCGATATTTTTGTGGTTTAAACAAGAAAATGTAAACTTATTTAATGTGAACACACCTGTGAGATCGGTAGCAGATAGGCAGTTGGCACGACGCCAGTGGCAAAACAATTAAAAAGACATCATTCTTAATTCATAACTCAAATATCGGCAACTAACGTACAGTGGGTACGTTCAAGTTGTAATGTATCCCGCGGTGACCTTGTAATGTCACTTTGCTATTTCTTCATATTTACGCTTAAAACCTTGTCTAAGTTTTATTTTATTTCTTCTTATTGTTCTTGCGTTTTGGATATAAGCCTTCCATCCCTTTACCAAAAGGATCTGATGCGTTTGTTGTTAAGTAGTATGAACCTTTTGCTCTGGAATAAAATGTTATAAATTTTAATCAGTAATATCACATTGCATGTAAAGTAGAGTAGCTATCCACAGAGAGAATAAATGTTAAAGGTAGAAATTTCTGCGATGGAAGGCTTGAAGCTTGTAAACAGTTGAACAAAGTAATTAACATTTTACCTTAGATCACAGTCTGCTCCCATGTAGACCATGCCCACTTCAGGTTTGGTGTTATCTTTGAACTTCTGGTAGGAGTCCGCCGGCGAGGCGGGGAATGCCTCGGGGTTGCGTACAGACTCTGCATAGAATCTCCACGAACGCCAGTGGCTGCATAAATCTGAAAATTAGGTTTTCGAGTTTTATTTACGAGAATATATACATTTTTAATTTAAGTTACGGCAATATAGCATAATCATTGCTGTTAAAAACAACCAGTCTTAATCGTTACAACCGATATAAACTCCAATGCTTTGATGATTTCTCTATTTGAATATATTAAAATCGGATTACAACCATTTTTTAAAAGTTTTTTTTTAGGTTAAAATTAAGAACCGTTGTTCTTTCCTCTTGAGGTAATTACAACAGTCTCAGTTATTGAGTATACTTACTATCATCGGAGAGAGGTACGGGTGCGAACCGCGGGCAGCCAGGCTGTGTGCGGCGACCGCCGTTAGGCCAGAAGTCTGCAGTGCCTGTACGTACGGGCGCGCCGTACCCGCCCGCGTCCGTGTGGATCACGTCCACGAACTCCGCGTCTCTCTCACACACGTGCTCCATCACCACGCCGTCCGGGTAGAACGCAGGGAACGCCGGGTCCAGTGCTGTTAGTCTGGAATTTTAAAAGTCTAGATTACTCTTACAGCTGGATTGCTAAATATGACATGTAAAAACTGAGCGAATATAACTAAAAACCTAAATTTAAATTTTTATTATAAAATGAACTTAAACGTTTTAAATCGTAACATTTTCGCAATTTGCAACGTCTTTTTTTGTAAAATAATTTTGTTAATCTTAAATTCTTTTAACAAATCCCTTTACTTATTTTTTAAACTAGCGGCTTTTTTACCAACGCGTAGCTTTAGATCCTGTAATAATATAATAGCAATTAAACGATAACAACTTTACTAAGGATGTTTACCTTTTAACAGTTTTATTAAATTTGTTTTTGAGATCTCGTGCTGTATACCCTGCCACATGACTGCCAAGTGAGTGACCTATTAAATGAAGTTTGTCCAACTGAAGACCGGCCTCAGACAATTTGTTGATGTATTCAGCTGTTGTGGCTCCTACCTGAAAAAAAAAATATATTAAATTAAATTTCTAATAAGAGTTTTAAACATATTCTGTACAGATATTTTCCAACACAAACAGTGAACCAAATGAAACGATAACATTTTAAAGTAAGATTAAAAAAGCTATTTATAGTATCCAATATAAAAATAAAATGATGCAATATATTTTACTGTACCGCGAATTCATAAGATTTATTATTTGTTTTCGAGACACGCGATGTGGATATTTATCTGATATTTACGGTATCTCGGCAAAAAAAAAAATATTATAAACCCAAGTTCTACAATAACTACATTTTAATACTTTCACACTATGAAAAAATTAATGCTAAACCGATGAATTAAATAGGATAATTTTCACGTAGAATAAGCTAAAATGAATTTATTATGAATGTATCAAATTTTGTAAGCCCACTCGCTAGGCTAGCTTTACGGTCTTGATCCAGAGCTCTAATCCTGTCTGGTGCGTATCCAATTTATTTCGGATTGTTCCGAAATCAATTCGTCAAAATTCGTCGGTGTACGGTTTAAGGCTGTCTAGCTTGGGACTTAAAACTATACTTATCTGGAATACTCGAATAACCTTGGTCCTTTGCATTCTTTGAAATACAAAATAAGTAACAGCAGTATTAGGAAATACTTTCCTGATTATGTACCAATAAATTGTTTCCGAATAGGTTATTTTATTTAAAGCGTAAAAAACAGCGGATGCTTTATTTATAATCCGGTTTCAATACATTGTTAATAAACAACTTGTTTATCTTCGATTGTTCAGTACAGATAGTATGGGTTCGCCACATTCGGTGACGAACATAATTTAAATTTCGCGGCTCGGGTTTAGTGCGGGTAAG
>NW_013527026.1:3398071-3488776 GCF_000836215.1 Papilio polytes
CCAGTATTCATTCTATCATTCATATATGCACTGTTAGATGTTAATTAACATCATATTACGTTAGCCACAATCCAGTGGTCAAGTAGTTTGCCTTCTAAAAGTGACCTTGAATTAATTCCAAGACGCAGCTATCACTTTTTGTAGACTCGTGTATTTATTTTCCTTCCGACGGCGATGCCCCGGTAGTGCATTACGAAAAAAATTTATTTAAAATGCGCGATATGTGAAATTTTATTTTTGTGTTCGACTTATGCCTACTTTCATCCTTTATTTAAGCCTTGAGCCTTAAGCAGGGATAGATAAAATAGTCTAACAAATATCTGCCCTCGGGAGTGGCACTGTTACTGTGATCCCACCATAGGTAATAGATATTTTTATTTTTTCAATTTAAAGTGTTGATGATTATAGATCATAAAATAAAAAGTTAAAATACCTTTTTGGTGTTTCTCGCTGCGTTGACCAGATATGAGCCGTGTGCCATGTTGGACCAGTCCAAAAGCAGTACGTTGGTGTTCGGCCTCGCCTCCAGGTATGCGTTCACCATCACCTGCCCACATTTATTGTCAGTTGAAATATCCAAAGTTCAAGAAGATTCAGTTAAGTTATAAACATAAAGTTATACACTTCTAATTCGATTTGTCACCACATCTGGGAGATTCGTGTAATTTCTCGTTGTAAAACTATCATTCTCGTTTTCAGCGTGACATAATTTAATCATATAATTCATAGATATACATACGAAAGGTGTATTTAAGTTGCACAAGTAAGTTGACCTCAAGAGTTATTGTGAAACTAGTTCTATTAAAAATTTTCCATTCGGCAATGGTACCAAATAGAGCGTAGTATGCAGTTGTTATATTTAGACGTAACTTTAATAGACTTGTTAGAAAGAAGTCCCGAAACGTGGCATGAATATTAAACTTTCTAATCTAATGTGCATGTACATGTTTAAATATTGTCAAGAGCATTTCCATTTGACGGTATACAAAGAAATAAAAATGCTCCAAACATGCATAAATAGTAAACAATTTATAAAACCAATAAATCGAATCTATTCTACTAAATTGTAAGAGATCGACATGGAATAAAATACATAAATGCCTGCAACATCTTTATTCTCAGAAAATATTAATCTGCCGTCTGTCCGGCAAAAAATGTATCGATCGAAACTCAAAGTAAGATAAAAAGGAAGCCATACTGATGAGCTGATCTCCTAATTACCTGGATACTTTCCTGCTGCGCCGTCTCAATGAAGCCATGGATGTAAAGGACGGTAGCGTTGCTCCTGTCGAAGCCTTTGACGTCGAATAAGTCGACGGCTTGGCTCAGCGGTATATCTATGTATTCGTGCGACGAACTTCTGTAACAAAGATGAATTGTTAATTAAATATGATCATTTGTCGAAATTATTCCAGATATATTGCTGTATATGAATTAACATAAATTTACAATATTCCATTGTCACGTGGGCTAATAAAGAAATGATAGAGAATTGAAAACATGAGAGTTTTTAAAAACATTTTTTAAAGTGTAAAATGTAAATATTTCATACCCGTTGTAATAGCGGAGATAAATGTCTTCAATTCGGTTTGCTCTGTCAGGCAAGATTCCTGTAAAAAAATAAAATGGATAAAACAAAATACTTAATAGCTGACAACTTCACATTAACACTACATCAAGACAAATACAATTAAAACAACGGAAAGTATATATTTAATTACACAACAGTTAAACGGTTCGGCGTGACATTCCGACATTGTTCATTGTGCTAAAATGATTTTAGAATATACCTCTTATTATGATTTAAATCAATTTTGTGAATATTACTTTAAACGTGAGCATGAATTTCGTATGTTAATTAAATTTAAAATTTAAATACTGCGTTTATAAATAGATATGAAAGGATTGAATTTATAAAAAAAAAACAATGTTTTAAAATATTTATCACTATGTAACATTAAATATTGTGCTAATAATATTGCGTTTAACAAACTAGATTGCTGCATTTCGGATACGGCAATGATACAAGAGAAACGACATACGTATAGATTAATCGTAAAAAACTGAATAAACCAGAAAATTAGTGCTATTAAGAGTATTTATAAAATAGGATATACTAGGAAGATATGCATACCATTATTTCCATTAGCATTTAAAACCTCGATATCTTTATAATGTACATAAGCTAAGACATACTTCGAGGGAAACAACAGTAAGGTTACGTATAAGTGATGTCGACTGACCACCATGATTGTTGTTTTTTACCTTATACCTTGAATGTTGCATTTATAATGCGAGAAAATTGCTTCTTAAGGCATTACCATACTAGTGATGTTTATGTACTTACTAAAGATTTAAAAGATAGGACTTTTCACTATAACAATAATATAAATTGTGTTAGCACATAATTTTGCAATTTATTAACTTTTTTGAGTAGAAAACACCCTTAAAAAATAGAAGTTGTCTTAGTGTTGATTTTGTAGTTGTCTTAATTTCAAATTGTGAATATGATTGTTTTGTTTATTTTTAAATAATTTGAATCGAAATATCTAACAATTTATTTTTATAAAATAAACATTTCAAAATTACAGTTTAGTTTCCTTGTATAATTTACATGTAGTCACGGAAAACTTGCAATGTCAATGTTGGACTTTGTACGCGCACGAAAACCTAACCAAATGAGTTTTTTTCTCGATTTACACAAAGGTAGTTTTTTTAACTTGTATGTATTCCATTGTCAATGCCTGGCAAGGGTTTTCTCTTGAGTTTTTTGTTTGCTTTCTTTCTAATAATTTGAATTAATTTTTTTGCGCTATTGCTGCTTGGCAATGTAAAACGAATACTTCATATTCAAGTAACGACCACTTATATAATTACTATGTTAAGCACGTATGTATACATTATATCTATAATTCAGGAAATTCTTCTGTCACGATAGCTACTGTATTCTGAGAATTCGCTATTAAAATTTTATTTCTTCTAATGAGGAGACGCTTTTGTATTCAGTGAAGTGATCTCACAGATTTTAAATTGTACCATTTGAAAGTGTTTAATGCATTTTTTAATCTAAAAAAATAAGTGTTTACTTTAAATTTCGCGGCCCGGTTTAATGCGGCTAACGGGCGCATTTTCATTCTCCGGTACCGTACTAGGGGTAGATTTGAATCCCTCTCCGGTGCGGATGGTCGCGGGTCTGCGGATAGAAGAATCGTGTGCAAGCAGTCAAACGAGTCGGTCGGTTAAAAAGTGCAACTACAAAGGTCAACACGAAAGACACAACGGGCCTGTCATTTTCGTTATCGAACGGGGTCGATTGAATTATATTACGATGAAGCCCTCCGGTGCATACTTAGTCTCCGTGCTGCCGTTCTGAAGATAAATTCTAACAAACTCTAATATCCATGCAATTTTTTTTAGGATAATATTAAGATATGCTCATAAAATTATGTGAATTGAAAAAGGAAAGTCTATTTAGTAATAATGTACCTATCAGATGAAACATTGGAATGTAAATCAAGTTGCATATTTTTAATCAATAGAAGTTACTTAAATGATAATGCCAAAAGCTCGTTACTACGGACCAGGATAAGGAAAGTTAGCTACTTCGTCAGCTGCAACGTGTTTCTCTGAGCTTACAAACGTGACACAATTAATTCTGCTGTCTGTTTCAGTAAAACGTGTCCGTTTAGTTGTCTCTATACAGCTCCTATCTCTGATTATGACAAGGATTGACAGCTAATATTAAATAGTCGTCTGTATTTTTTCTCTTAGAGTAATTTTATGTTATGAAGTAATAAATTGAATTTGGATGGCGGCTAAGGGAGGACGATGAATGTATGGACTGTGTGAAAGAGGATGTGTAACTAGCTATTCCCATGCGTCTTCATCCGCATAAAATTATAAAAATTTCATTTCATTATTTACATTTGTCAAATTATCAATTGCAAATGTCAAAATGACATGACATCAAGCCATAGCAACCTTGACTCCTTGATTTTGGCAGTAACTTATGGTCTCTTTCCCACATTAGGGTTTTGACTCAAAATATTTACCCCTAAGTTTGGCGTGAAAATGTATAGCCTAAAGCGTAAGGTAATAGTAGGGCTTTTCATTATAAAAATAGTTATTCAAAAATATTCTGATTACAGCATATTTTGCTGACATTTTAGGCAACAAAGATGTGTGTGTTTACGCTTTATTAAAGTAAAATAGATTTTATATTATTGCTTTATCTAGTGTTACTTGGGATAGTGTACAACAAGACATTTCATAAACGTAAATCAATAGACGTACTGTATTTAAATCTCTGGCCTAAATTCTGTGTGACCTAGATGCTGAGACTAACGCAGATTACGTATCTGGAGCTGGAAAAACATAAATAAAGAACAGCTTACGTAATAAGTAGTGACTTATATTTGAAGTGCTTTATACAATGCAATCTTAGATCTAGTTAGATGAATTAACATTCATTATGTTATCCGCCTACCTCTTTTCTAAATGATAATAGGAATTGAAGATCGGCACATGTTCTTTTCTTTCATATAAATCTGACGAACAGCCGTCTAATATGATTTAGGTCTAATTTGTTTCACAAGTTGTTCGATCTTCCTCTATGTAAATATGTTCATTCTTCAAGTAAAATCTATAAAAACACCTACACAGCTAATTATATAAAATTGCGGTCGGTTCAGATAGTAAGTATGTCAAACTTTAAAAGTAAAATTCCTAACCTGTGATAAGATATTTAAAAGTTCAGCCCACGCCTAAAAAAATTCGCTTTCAATGATTCCAAACGGAGTTTTCATAATATATTAACGTCGTTCGCATAACGATCAAACTTCACAGAAAGTGTTAAAAATATTTGCTTTCAAAACGCAAAACTTCCAACTTTTTTCTGTATATCGCCTCCTTGGAATCGTTAACTAGTTCGTGCGATTCTTTTGCGTTCTATAAACTTTTTAACAGGGTCCTAATAAATTGTTGAAATCCAAAGAATTGTGGGACTGGATCATTTATTTCCTCGTACAGAGTACTTTTACTGAGTCAACTTTTATCCAACGAAATTGTTTTATTTTCAAAGGTTTTTATTTGCTTTTACGGTTTAGTTATGATTTAAGTTGGGAGGTTGGTACACTTGTTAAGGATGGTAATTGACATTTTTATCCTAATCAGTAAAAAAAATTGGTAGCTAAAGCACAAATCAAAGGCTCACGGGGATTGGCTATAAGAGATTCCCATAACTAAAAATACGTAGACGATGAATCTCGGCAACTTTGGGTAAATATTTATAGAACAAATTAAATTGTACGTTTTTTTTTATTTTTACAGCTACATTTTCGTGCGTAAAATTGGATGAATATAGTTCAATTTACGCAAACCGGCAAAACATACACTCACATTTGTCGGTGCTCGGTGATTCATTGCTAGCCGACGTAAATTATTAGCAGCTACACTGTTGCAACGAAATACGTTTGATACGGCAAACCAAATTACACAAAATGCAATATCCTGCATCGAAATACGTGGATTTTGTTTTGTCATCTTTTTAAATGCTGCAATATCGGTTCGAATTGGAATTTTAAGGTTTAAAATTTGAAATGAAAAAAACGATTTTTTAATTGAAATATAACCTGCTTGATGCACTTAGTTTGGATTTTAAACCTAGGAACATACTAGTAAGAATCCTTCAACAAAAACCTTCAAAAGCAAATAAAAATGTTACCGACTACATTATACTCGTTAGCGACAACATAATTTGAAGAACCTTGGAGGTATAATATTTTTGCATTCACTCATTACTTCTATTTTGTGTAGTCATGTATGTTCTGTTTTGTGTCTAGTCTATATTTATTGATTAAATACAACTTAATCTATAATCTAGCAACATATTTTGATATTAGTTACTCAAGATGAATTATCGACCTCTGTCTTTTTCCATTATTACGCACAATTTAAATAACGAAATGTTTACTGAATTCATTTCTCTCTATTTATTCAAAAACATTAAATTATATTTATTAAAGTTTTAGTTCTTACTTTGGCTAGAAAAACATGCAATTAGTGTTCTGGGAGCGGCGCGCCGCGTAGCGTCCGCATGTTCAGACTGACCGCTGCAGGGGAACATTTTCTGAATACTGATTACTTCGGAGAGGAATTGAATTGAAAACGTTGTGTTTAATTGACTTTTTTATACTTTGCTTCGTATTTAATGATGTATTTAACACATAGGAACTAATTTAAATTAATAAATTTGAGTTATATAATGTAGGTAGCTATCACAAGAACTTTCCTAAAGCTTTCATTCGTTTCTCCTACGTTAGCTAATTCTTACGAAAGTTTTAATAATTCATTACTACGAGATATTTTAAAACGATCGCTTTAGATATATGATTAGTTCTATGTAAATCATGATTGCCTGATTTATTGATTTTCTTGTTTTTATTCTGCATTTTGTGAAATATACTTCAAAATTACTAAGTCTCATTATTACCACATTCTAAAACATACAAATGGCATTCTAAGTATTTCTAACACGAATGCAGGTGGAGCATTTTGCAAATATTTGATCTGAAGCTCGGGAAACAATTCAGTGCAATATCCATTGTATTGTGATACGCATATGACTATACTGTTGTGTACTTGTTATAGTCGGTTAACATTAACCATAACACCTTTAAGGTGGTGTTTTAGAGTAAAAGTTATGTAACCATTTATGAGACCTATATAAGTGAAGAGATATAGTGAATACATACAAATAAATGACAGATGGTAATGACCACCGCTGACAGATAACGTTTCAACATTGCAATCCACAATCCACAATCCACAATCCAACGTTCAATCGCCGGCATCGCCCTATATCTGGACAGACAGACGTTGCAGCATGATGAGGATTATCATGATTATCGCAATAGGCTGATGAATCTACAGTAATATTAATTTATAAATGTTTAAATTAATATTACAATAACCAAATCTCATTATCATATTCCTGCTCTTTCCGTTATCTATAAATTCCCTCGCCTTTTATACATATCTTTTGTCATACTGTCTATCCGTATTTTCTTCAGTCTTCCACTACCCTTGTAACCACATTTAGTTTATTGTCTGTAGTCTAGTCTGTTCTATGAAAACTTCTATATTTTTAAACATAAATCTTTTATTTTTACTTGTATTTGTAGATATTTATATATACGTACGACAATTACCAATACGCTGTAATTAAAAGCAATCGCTACATCTATGACATGTTTTTCAGTTCTATAAAAGCCATTACTGTGTCTCGGAATCGTCGGTTTGTATAGAAATAAAAAACAACAGAGACATCCAATCAACGCGACGTTTGTTAGAATATGTTTGCGCTGTTGTTCACTTTAGTGTGGTTACATTGAAAATATTCTATTTGAAAAATGATGTCAAAAAAATAGTTCTAAATGTCACTTTAATTTATTGCTAACAATTAAATGTTTTATATAAAATTGTGCCCTATTTTGCATATTTAAAAATAACGTTGCGATGATTCTAATTCCTCTTACATACAAGTTTAAAACCCAATGTTCACTGGAGCGAAAAGTCCTCCAGTTTAACAACATCGGAGCCAGTTTGCGTTCACAGCATACTAATAATTTCGAGGAACAAAATACTTAATTATGTCGTGTTTAATACGCTCTACTTGTTTTAATGTTAAGTGCGCTACAGTCGACTTTTACAAAAAAGTCGATTAACACAGACCGGACAATGGCGATGAGTAATATTGTTGAAATAATCGATAAAAAGAAGGCGTACATCTATTACTACATGAATTTTGTTGGTATCACACCTTATTCACTGTTTATAGAAAGATATAACACAGTTGTTTTAAAGGTTTCTTGGTGGAATTCTAAAACGTATATTTTTCTTACAGAATTTTCAGCGATAACTTAAAAATTGGAAGGGTGCGTATGCCACTAACCCCTAAAGAGAAATGTGTCTTGTTTACAACACTCGTGGAGGTCAGAAGAAATGTCTATTACAAGGAAACAAAAACTGACATGTGTAACAATACATTAATCCTAAAATGCGATGCATTTTAATGCAAGATACATAAATATTTATATGTTATCGTAAATTTCGAAATAACCAGATCTCTTTCGAGTTCCTTTCTAAAATGCATACCATTAAACTATGATGACCTCAGTTTTAAGTAATTTAACGTGTAATACTATTTTAAAATGAGAAACTTGTTTCCAAATCATTAAGCTCGACTGAGTTTATCCCTAGGACACAACGGTCAATACATATTAAATTACAGTGCAATCTTTAAAATATAGGTGACAATGGTCTAGAAATTATACATACTTGCGAAGAAAATAATCACTTATCAGTCTAACAAAAATAACGGAACTCTAAAAACAAAACATTCCGTGTCAATTTAGGTTTCAGTAAATGCGACACAATTTTTGGTGTTGCATGTCCTAGTAGCATACACATGTTAGCAAACAAGGGTGTCGTGTCGGCCAGCTGACATTCGATTTGCACAGCGTGCGGCTGCGGGGAGGCACGGTCTTCGTACCCTGGGACAAGGGGACAATGCCAAACAATACGGCCACATGTTCCGCTTAAGTTCACCGCTAGGTTGAAGCGTGTATAATGGTTACTTGGTACTTTACGTCGAATAAAAATTTCTGATATTAAAATGATTTAGACCGCCTTTGCGCAATTCTTGACTTAGCTTTTAAGTAAATGTAACTTGTAGCTGTTGTGCAAAAGAATAAATAATTGATTACTATAGAAAGGACCAAATTTTGTAAAGTTATTGTCGACTGAACTTTCCTTTTTAGATTCTATGAATTAGTGAAGCTAATTTTATGTGAAGTTATTGTGAAGAACTAATAATAAAACTTGTATTTACTATGCTAGCCAAATGAGGACATCCTTATAAAAAGGGAGAATACAAAATTAGAAAAAAATAATTAACGGTGATATGACTTTTTATCTTTACGCCACTAAATAATTGAACCGATTTTATATTTCCATATATATCTTACGCAGATTTCGTTAAAAAGTTGAATTATTAAAAAAAAATCATGCTGTATGTTAATATTACGGTGCAATATTGAAATGAACCCAGACGATACCCGGAACGATGAGCTTGTATTAAATAAGCAACCGTTATGTTAATACGTCCTTAGCAATTATGTAAATAGGATGACATGATCGGAAAAATACCAGTTCAGTAAAGATAATAATGTCGTGATTCAAGATATTGCTTCTTCTTGAGTTGCAACGTAGTTTACTTTTTTACTCATTCCCAGTTATGTATGCGTTTATTTCTTTTGTTTAATGCTCCTTTAGTTTTATATTTAAACTAAAAAACGGGTACTTCAATGCATTTATTGCGATTCCATCCGTTTTAGTTTCCTAAGAAAGCATACCTTTTATCTATTCTTGTTGGCTAGTCTAATTCTTGTTGTCTTCTCCAATACATGATTCGTATTAAGTTTTGAAACAAAAGACCTATTACCGCATGCAATAGCTAGTAAAGTAAGACAAATCTTATCTATTTCACATTGCTCTTACAACATAAGATATGCTAGCAGAGATAAGTTAATGTCAAAGACACGCGACTGTGTCTTCCTCTATTTTTAGTACAGAGTATATCTGTTTGTAGATGAATTTTTAATGACGCAATCCAGGTCAGTGCTGTGAAGGTTCTATTTGAGGTCAGTACTGAGGGGTGGCCGTTGGGGTGAGTGTAGTGCGTAAGCGATTGCAGCCTGGTACGCATTTAAATGTTGTATGAGCTATTTTTGAAATATGCAATATGAAAATAGAACTAGCAAGCTTAAGTGATAGGACATGTTTGCGTATTTGGTTTAGATCGAAATTCAAGTATCATAATGCTGGATTTGTTGCAAATTATTTGTTAAAATCTAAAAACGAAAATTAAACACCGAAAACAGCGACAAGAATTAGTATTTAAAAGCATAAATTTAAACAATTAACACACTGACGCGGACGAATAATTATTATTTGCTCGCAACAACGTGTTAATTCATTAGAATTTTAAATATATTTAATTCTAATCAATCAATGTACAACATGAAAAAAGATGTATTCATTCAAATTGTAACATAACCTTTATACTGAAAATGTTGTACAAAGTTTAACACATGATTTATTTAACTTTGAAATCAAAATGATCATAGATTGATTGGAAACCTAATTTTAAAAATAAAAACCTAATAATAAAAATAAACAATACACGTATTGTAACACTGTATAATCAAAGTTTTTGAACCAAACGTTTTTGAAAAATAAATTTAAATTAAATGGTCTTTTCGTGGCCGTTTTTTACATTTCTTTGATATCTAGCAATGTGACTAGTAATTGACTAATAGTATATATCCATTAATTAAAGTAATAAGACTTTTGGTGAACACGAACGACAACGTAATTCAATACAATTTTATTTTGCATTATTAATAAAATAAATAAATATATAGTAAATAAATATAATAATAAATTATAATTCACAACGTCTTATATTTTTTGACCCTGACATCTCGCGCCAAGGTCCGAAAAAATTTCCACGTTGCTATAAACGTTTTCGTGTTACAGGAATTATTGATGTACTCATTTGTTTATTTTTAAGTTAAAAATAATCTTTAGGTCCTGCTAAAGTACCTAAATATTATATCATTATTAAATAGTTCAAGGAGCTGCCATATATTTTCTAATGCAATGTATAGTAGTCATTTTATTTATTTATTTACTTCGATTCAATTATTTATTTTTACATTATTATTTATTTTAAATGCAGTTTACCTTTATGTACGTGAACATTTTGGTATTTGCAATCATTGCGGAAGTAAACGAAAGAGTTGCGAGAAATCAGGAAGGTAAATAACCAATAAACGTGTGCATATTGATAAATTCGAATTGTAATTAAAACAATTTTATGTGCCGTGTTTTTAAGTCAAAACAGACGATAGTTTGACAACTTTGAAGCTGAGACGCCAAACTTCTTAGTCATCAGATGAGTACTGTAAAGTACCTACTTGAAACTTCGGACATATAAAAGAAAACGCGATAACATACTTAAATTTGTTTATCTAGGATTAGTGTTAAATGTCACATAAAATGTGAATCGATGTAATGAAGATTTAACTGGAATTAAAGTGACCATCAAATGGATACACAAAGAGTAAGTTAACATTTTATATTATACACAAATTTAATTAAAGACTAATAATTTATGAATCACTAGCTTTCGCCCGCGACTCGATCCACGTGGAATAAAAAAAGCATCCTATGTGCTATTCCAGAATATCGTCTACATTTATAGCAATTTTCATAGAAATCCGTTTAGCCGTTTAGACTACAAACTCTAACAAACATCTATCCATTCATCTAAACTTTCGCATTTATAATATTAGTTTGATATGTTAGTATGCAGTTGCGACAAACTAGTTACGACATTCCTCACTTGATCGAACAACGAAACCATACAAATTGATATAAATTGCTCTCAATGAAACGATTTGAAATCCACTAGTACTTACTTGATCAAAGAATTCTCTATTGATGATTGGTACAAACTATCACTTCAAGTTTAGTGCAACTTGAAAATGTCTACTGTAGTGTGTAATAATTAATTTAAAAGTTCTATTATGAATGTTAATTGACCTGAATCATACTAATATTATAAAGAGGAAAGATTTTTATTTTTGTGTGTATTGAAATAACTGAAAAACTACTGGGCCGATTTCAAAAATTATTTCACCATTACAAAGGTAATTAATCTGTGAGTAACATAGCCTTTATCTTTTTTATTTTTTAATTTCATAGCGACGAAGTCACGAGCAACAGCTAGTCGTTAGGTATATATTATAGGTCGAATTATACCACCAGCTCACTATACGTCCCCACCGAGGGGCTCGAAGCCTACCCTAAAGTTAGGATGACTAGGCCATAGTCAACCACGCTGGCCCACTGCGGGTTGGTTGACTTCACACATATCTTTGAATTTCCTTGCCGATATGTGCAGGTTGCATCACGATGTTTTCCTTCGCCATAGTTACTTTAATTCTTTATAAGTATTGGAGTAACGTTATTACAGACACAGGTAGTAATGACCATAAAATAAAAAAATATGTAATTCTTTACTTTAGTATGTTTATCGGTTATAGATCTCAAGGTCATCAGATATACAGGTCTCGTCACTTCTGACAACTTAATAATTCTTCTTTATTTTAATAAAGCACTTTGAAATATCGTTCGCGAGAAAAACGTTTTGAAATGCAAATAACTGTTTATTCATTTATACTTAGGAATTATTACTAACATTATAAACGTGACATACATTGCAATTAATGTTATTACTATTATTAAAAGGTATAATAAATCTTAGATAATGTTTTACATAAAATATAGAAATCGCTGTGAGACTTATTGTTACGCACTTGTAATTTTAAAAATATGTTCTCTGACTAACAAGAGGGTATGTATGTAGTTCTGTGTGTATAGAATATATCAATTCGATCAAATTTCGAACTGATTTTGTAGTGTCATTTAATTTACATTTCCTGTAGTCTCATAAGGGTTACATTTTAATAAATAGTTGATAATAAAACATTAATCATAGTTAAAGGTAACCTTTTGTAATATAGCATACAAACCACAATGTTTAGTTTGGGCAGATTACAGAAAAAAAAACGTTATTTAGTTGTGGTATTCGTTATTTTTCTCTTATTTTGAGACGTATATTTATAACACAGATTCATATATGTATGAAATGAGAGAAAAACCCTGACTGCCGCAATGCATACGTAACTAGGGCGTAACTGAAGTATACATTGCATTGTATGTACCATTTTATTACCTTATCTGTATTGAATTTGATATAATTTGAGTTCATTTGTAGAGTTCGTGAAAATAGGAATTGCAATGATAAATTTCCTTATAACAGTGCGAAAAAAACAGTAAAAAACAAAAAGTGAAAGTCAAAACGTTTTGAACCCATGAAGAAAAATCATCCAAGTGTAACCATATTTGGATAAAATTTAAACTTCAAAAAGTTTAACCTTCACCCGATGGACTAACAAAGGCCTTATACTAAATGTTGATTAGGCCACTGTTTAACCGTTATTGCTTCTGCTGAAATATAAGTGGAAAGGTCGTTAATTACTCATTGTAAAACAGTTACAATACGTAATAAAGAAATAATGGCTAAAGAGTTTATCAATAAATACCAAGAAAATTGACGAAGGTGGTTTTTAAAGTCATGCCACATTTTTTACGAAATTGTCGAGTCCTTACTTAGTTATCTAAAATGTCAACACAAAACAATCGAATACATTAGAGAATTGTTAAGAAATTACTGCAGAATATCACATTATTATGAGAGGTTTGAGTTAGGTTTCTAAGTTTTTTTTTTTATTGGCATTATGATTTTGGTATGCATATCTTGTAGACGTCAAATTATTCATAGCTTTTTGCCATCAAATTGCGTATACAACATCAAGGAAGCCTTTTGTTTTCTTGTATGAAGTCAAGGTCGAATCCGAGTTAAGGTTACAAAAATTGCAAAACGTGACAACGCATGGTTCTGTGACAAATATTATTAATTTGTTAACTATTTGCTTCTGTGTTATTAAGCTCTAAAGTGGATGACTTTTTTAATGGTATGTATAGGTACTTGAATAACAGAAATGGTCGTTGTTTAACCAGTATTATCGAATATTTTAATTAGTTGACTATTTCCTACTTCACGATGGAATGCGATGCGGTTTGGCAATTATTTGCGATATTATTTTGTGAACATTCTGCATTAATTAATTTAAACATTTCATATTTATGCAATCAAATGCAAAGCAATATTTGTGAATGTTGTTATAAATAAAACAACAATATAGTCATTGATGGAAGTTAAGATAAAATGTAGTGATTAAAATATGACTCCAAAGTTTTGAGCATTAAGATAGTTATCATGTTTCTTAAAAATTTTTTCTTTCTTAAAAAGAAAACCGGAAAGCAAATGTTTTGTTGTTTTTTCTTATCACCTGTCAAACGACAACCACGTGTAGCGGAGATAAACGAACAAGCGCCGACGTCAAACGAAGTCACACGTAAATATAGTTTGGGACGAAACGAATGCGCCGCCGTACTTTGAAACTGCCGGCAAACATCACTGAGCGTACGTAACTATGAGATTGTTGCCAAATACTTTATAAACAATGTTTAAATACCATATCAAAAAAATAAGGATAAAGTGGAGCTAAATTATAAAAAAAAAAGTAAAAACCGACATAAGAACAACACGTACACGTACTATACTGAAAGACCGCGAAAATACAGCGTTAAAAAAAATGTAGAGCCGTTTGTTTCCTTGAGTAATTATTAGTGTTTATTTGCTTCGTTGCGTTCGCGACATTATATTAATAATTCGGCACATTATTGAGGATGTTATGATTGTTGCGTCCGTACCTGTTCCCCACCAATATTTCTTCCAGCCAACTGACACTGCGCGAAACATGGCGTTACGTGCGACGCAGACAGCGCGTGGCGGCCAACTGACTCACATTTCCGATGTCAAGCTCAATAGACTCCGTTTAGATTGTTTCAAATTCAAATTTCTAATTTCACCATTTTTTATTTTATTATTAGTTATATGTATGACAAAGGCAAAGATCTGGTGGTGCAACGGCATAAAATGATAGAGATGGTAATGAGGTTGAAGCACTCATTGCGAGGCGTGGTGTGAGGAGACGAGACTTACTTTTACGTCGTGGAAACCGACAAAGGGCTCTTAGCACCCTTGCACCCTGACTCAATTAATCTCTAATTAGAAGCGAGAGTGCTCTTAATGTTGAATGGAGGTGGATTTCACATCGGTGTCATTGAACTAAATGGAAATCTGACAGTTCGATGGGTGTCAGGTTAGATGAAATTCAGGTCAGTTGAGTACGCCACGTCCTATCCAGGTAATTGAATTTGTTGGTTATTTATTTAAATTAAACCCTTCATCTTCCTCTTATTAGATTTAGATTCATATTTTTTAGTAAAAACATGGTGTGTATTCCAAAAAATTTGGACACACGCTGAGTTATTGTTGAAATCTTTCTTTGGTTATTAGTATCAACATTCGGTTCTATTTGATAAGAATATTGGACAACTTTGTTTATTTTTTTTCGTTGGGAGTTCGGTAGACATTTTTGTCTACAGATACATAGTTAGTTTCTCATGACCATGATAATCTCCCTATCCTTAAAAGAAGTGCCTAGTCGATACTTTCGTCAGGATTTACGTCCTCCAAATCTTTATCTTCCATCATTTTAGTCGGAACGACGATTCCTTCTTCCGTCTTTCGCTTTTATCATATTGACAGTTAAACTCCTAGGCTCATTTTAAGAATTCGCTGGTGCAAGATATCCATGGGTAATCTAATCCAATCCCTGTTCTATTTCTGTCATATTCTATTCTATTCTATATATTTTGTAGCAATATTTTATGTATTGTTGGATACACTTATTAGTTTGTAAGATTTCGATCATTTATACAATCTACTGGTATATTTTTGTGGTTATACCAAATAGTGGAAAATAACAACATACAATAATAAATTAGTCTACAAAAATAACGTGCAATAATACGAGCGATTAATTTATTCCGAATCGTTTTTGGCAACAAAAAATGTTATATGATATTTATCTTGTGAAATCACTATTTTTAATTTGATTTGTGGTTATATTATGCATGTATTAAAAATCAATGCCTTTTGAAATTATTGCTTTATTTAGCCAATTTTACTGTTCAAATAGTTGAATGATGGCGTTTCCTATATTTTTTATACAGCTGAAGGTCTCTTACAAGGATCGGTGCTAAGATAATACTTTTATTGTAGCTGTAGACACGAATTTCAATAAATAATTTTACTTATCTTTACTAATATTATAAAGAGGAAAGATTTGTATTTAAGTATGTATTGAAATAATCAAAAACTACTGGGCCTGTTTTAAAAATTCTTTCTCCGTTAGAAAAGTTAAAGATTAGTCTAAATAAAACAAAGAAAGGTAATTTATCTGTGAGTAACATAGGCTATATTTTTTAATTTCACTCGGGCGAAGTCGCAAGCAACAGCTATTATTATAAATACGAAAGTTTAGATGGATGGATGTTTGTTAGAGTTTGTAACCTAAACGTCTGAATGGATTTCAATGAAATTTGGTATGGATGTAGATGACAGTTTGGAAGAACACATAGGCTACTAACTTTTAATTCTACGCAAACAGAGTCACGGGCGATAGCTAGTTTCAAATAAAACACAACTATCCCACCTAAATGTCCCGACGACTAAATGCAAAAGGGAACTATTAAAACGAGTTTAAAATAATTTTATTTAATACATACCGTTCATCGGAAAATTACAAAGCTTTCGACATATATGCGCATAGAATTCATTTTATTTATACGAAAAATAACAAAAAAGTTATAAGTCAATAAGAAGCTAAATGTCGCTTTTATCCGGGCGGCTCTATCTAAATAGACTTGTAAGCATTTAGTGTGCTTCTACGATTCCCAACGACTGTCATTAGTGCAGCTTAAGTACGCTCCTAGTGTTCACTTAACACACGCCGTTTGAACGGGAACACTGGCTACAGCCTAATAAAATTATATTACAATTTCTAACTTCCAGCATACAGTTTTGTCTATAAAAAGTTTTTGTAAGAACGTGATATAAGCTTTGGTTTATTCGTTATCAGATTAAGTGCTTTCGTATTGTAGCTTAACATTTAGTTTATGAATAACAAAGATGTGCTTTTCATATAATAGGAAACCCTTCTTGGAGGCTCAAATTTATGTTACGGATGTACGAGTATTCGGATTTAGAAATAATGTGTTATGTTTTGTTTGTATTGATCTTGTTTTGTTATTACTTCATATAAAAAAGTATTCTCACAGTTATTCTGGTTATAGAATACTCGTAATTGCCCGCGACTCCGTCCGCGCGGAATGAAAAAAAAGTAGCCTATGTGTTCTTCCAGACTATGCTGTAAACCTGTTTCAAATTTCAGGGAGATCCGTTCAGACGTTTAGGCTACAAACGCTACCAAACATTCATCCATCCATCGTAACTTTCGCATTTATAATATTTATATGATATGGTTATTAAGATTAATTTATTATGTGCGTGACAAATAAAGCGTTTTAGATTATGTTATTTAATTGTTAGAGCTTGTATATTTGCTATTATAATTGTATTGGGAATTCGTCGAATCCTAAATGTTTAAAATTAGTTATTTGCCTTATTTAAATAGTTGGCATGATTTTCAAGTTGAAATTCACAACAGCGAAGATTAGAGTCACGATAAATATTTTCTAGTCGACTAAATATAAAGACGGTATTGTTCTTCTCGGTTAGTAATTTTCTCAACAAAGTAATTACAAAACATTCTTGTTATTTAAAATAATACCAATTTGATGTAAACTGTTAGGCGCTTAGCAGAGACTTTATAAACTACAAGTAACTGAAATATAGGGCGAAATTTTATTTATGTTACAGCAACAATCCAGTCCGTGACCAATAAACGTAGAGAAAGTTAGTCAATTTCCATTTTTCGTCATCCAGGAACACCATGTCGTCTTATTCACATTACATGCGGTTTTGTATTAATTTTTAATAGATTTTGAAAACACTAGAGATAAAAATTAATATTGTTTATAAGTTTAATTTTTAAAAGGGAATGTACGAAATGATGATATGTGTCAATACCATCAAAACCCACAGTTATACAGCAACTGCCTGCATTACTCGTATTTGTATAGCTGTTATTGTGCTATTTCAAACAGCAGGATTATTAGCGAGAGCTCCCGCTGCAGCCGTCTCTTTGTTTAGTTGTCTGGAAACTGTACACTGACTTAAATCTTCTTAGAGTATTGCCAGTAAGGATGTATTACTTTAGAGATTTAAACACGATGAGAACTACGAATTCTATATTTGTTTGATAGTTTATTTGAAATTTATTATATTACTAGCTTTTACCCAAGACATCGTCCTCGCGCAATTATATTCTATGTTACTCAGTCAAAATATAGCTTACAAATGGCAACATTTGGTTTCTATTAAGCATGCTCCTGGTAATCGACTATTATTTTCGTTTAGCTATGCTTATTCATTCTCAGGAGTCCTTTCCACCCTCATTAATTTCATTCACTTCTACAAAATAATAAATACAAAAGGTCCTTTCTTAAGTTAAGATCTGACCATAACAGAAAACTTAAATTTGTCAAAATTGCATTGTGGATGTGAATATGTAAAAATATTGCATCTTTTATGTTGCGAAAAATGTTTTAATACGCTTCAAAAGTTATGCAAAACAGGATTAATATAGCAATGTTGTCTCAACATAATCCAGCGGCAGTTCGACGACGGAGTTTCATAAAATTTGAATATGTTCATATTCAGCGAGTCTTCATGTATTTTAGTTAAGTAAATGAAATATACACTGCATGCATTACTTTTTAATAAAAGAATTATATATAAAACTATTAATTGTTTGAGATTAGAACAACCTATAACAAGTCAAAATTGAGGTTATTATATCATCAAATGTCGATTTAATTAACTCTATTCGAGCTACTGTAGCTAATAACTTATACAAACACGAAAGTCACATATAAAATACACCAAAGTTGTCCACAATGACCATGATACATACATAACATGTAGTTTGTTATTTTTTTGTCGAACAGATCCTCTGTTAATATGTACATAAATCCACTAAGAATTAAATTCATTATATATTAAATAAATCTTACTAACCTCACTAATATTATAAATGCGAAAGTTTGGATGGATGGATGGATAGGTGTTTATTAGAGTTTGTAGCCTAAACTACTAAATAGATCGTGATGAAATTTGACAAAGATTTAGAGGATAGTCTGGAAGAACACATAGGCTACTTGCTTTTGTTTTATTTTTTTTAATTCTACGCGGACGGAGTCGCGGGCGAAAGATAGTATTATAAATGAATATTTATTGTGCTCATACAATTAATTGAGATTTGACTTAGAACAAAATAAATTTGATCATTTTGTACGGGTAGCGCGGTGTGCGGTCATTATCGCTGTATCGCAGCCCAGTAATAGCTCGATTCGTATGCATGAAACACAAATAAGCAGCAATAAGCTCTTGGGAATAATAATGTAATTAGGAGCAATATTGAACACGTTCACCATATTGATAACGTACATATAGACTGCCGAATTAACAATATAACTATTTGCAGAATAAATAAATTAAACAAGTGCACACAAGTATCAACTTTTTTTAAAGCTTGCGTTGATGTTGCGGTTCAGAACGTCTTGATCCAGAGATTGGATCGGATGATCTTAAGCTTATTTTCAATAAGTAGATTACAAAATATATCACAATTTCTTAGTTCTATTTAAGTAACTTTTGAAGACTTTCCTTTTTCGTAAATGAACAATGAAGAAATTTTGGGTTGTCATTGAAATCCTTTGTAAAAGACACAATACGTTTAGTTTCACCCTAAATGTAATTCCGGTAAGATGTTTTGATATTATTAGACCTACAAAGCGTCGACAATGGCTCTATAAGTCCCACGCTGTGCCCTCTTCTCTTCAAACACACAATACTTATCCTTTTTCGTGACATATTGCGTTCTCTTTGTTCATTATCTTTGATTGTGGACGGCATTTATTAATATGAGTAAGTTATTAATATTATAAATGCGAAAGTTTAGATGGATGTTAGAATTTGTAGCCTGAACTGCTGAAAGGATTTCAATGGAATTTGGCATAGATGTAGTGATTAGTTGGTGAAACTCACTGGCTAATTGCTTTTGTTTTTTTTTTAAATTCCATGCTGACGGTGTCGTGGGCGAAAGCTAGATATTAGTAAAGCTAAGCTAAATATTGAGGCATAAAAATAAGTAGTAGATTAAACAAATTCTGACAATGGTTAATCATTCATTGTGCGGGAGAAAATAGTTCAGTTTTTGAATATTTTATGGGTGATATATGTATATCTAAGGAGCTTGTGCGGTATAGTGTCAGTACCAAATAAAGGGTGAGGGATTAATTGTAAAGTATAAAATAGTTTAACAGCCGCTAAATCCTTCGTAAGCGATAAGATAAGAAAGGGTCGGATACGGATGTACCATCATTATTAAATGACATTGCACGACTCTGCTTTACTATAGACCCAGTTTGTTTTGTGTAAATATAACTGTAATTTAAATTTTCTGTTAAAATTAAGAATAGAGGATCATATCTTGAAGACGTTTGATCAAGTTCAGTATGCTTACTTTAGTACAATTCGGTTGTAAGGTTTGCAAAACCTTTTATTTTTGCAGAACACATTTAACAAGTATTAGCTATTAAAATTTGTAAGGCACTTTCAATTTTACGAGGGTACACTTTTATTTGCCTGCGAGTTTACTGACCGCAATTCTAAGAAACAGCTGCACAGTCTATAGTCGGGCAGGCGTTTGTAAACACAGTGTGTGTCCGAGTTTCCTTTTGTCCTATGTACTAACTTCGCTTTGACAAAACTTCGACAAAGGCGAATGAGATAGCAAAAGGTGTCTTTCCTTAAATGCCCTCTGGTCTGCCTAATGAACTAGAATCAAATTTCGGTTAGAATAAGAATATACGGCTGTAATAGTTGTTACCCATGGATTATAAGTCATTTCTTTTCTTCTTTCTCTTGGCGTATTTATACAGTTATTCCGTTTTATTTATTTGAAAAATATTGCGTGTTACTTTTGTTAGGTTATACCAGATTAAACCTCCTACATAATTAGGACAATAAAGGATTGTTTTCTATCATTACAACCTACAGGTTTTAGTTTAATCATTGTAAAAAAAACAAGGTGTAGTCAAATGTCGTCGCTCTTATATTCGACCTTACTGAACTTATAAATAAAAAAATCAAGGATTTGGAAATTAACCGTTTATAGGAAGTTGTTCCTACATTAAAAAGATACCGTAGTCGTATAGTATAGGACATATGAATATCTCAAAGTATTTACTTTTTTCGGAGATGTATTTTATGTAATTGATTTTTTTTACAATTTTGCGGATCTGAATATAAAAACAAACAATAATGAAAATATATTTAATCAAAAATACAATTTTCAAGCTTAAAACATGATGCAATATTTAAAATCAAACTTATCCAATTTGATTGCCAAAAAAATTATTCCACTGTTAAGGTCCTTTCGTCTTTCTGTTATTTTATAATTCTTCTTCCAACTATCACGTCTCTTATTAAATCTGCCTGATTTAAGTTAAAATTTAATCATCATTCAAATCCTTGAAAATAAACAGTTGAGATTGTAAGATTGCAACAACCAAATTTATTAATATCATTATTTATTTGTTTTGCAACAAACACATTTCTTACGATTCGGCTTGTTTAGCGGAACGGGTGCCATTTATATACCATCCAAGGTCAGAATTAGTAAGGTTCTTCCAGTTTAACGATTTAATGTCCTTACCATCTGATGCTAATAAATTATTCGTCTATTTCAATAGCGAAATTTCGCCAACATCATTGCAACATTATTTGCAATTTAGTTGTGGCAATATTTATGTTTAAAAATGTCGTAGTTAAATAATATTTCACCTTTTTACATCCTTCTCTATTAATTTTATTAACACAAAAGATCATAAATCGAGTTAAACATGATTGAAATTTTCTTATTTCTGTTGTGAATATTTTTTTATTACTAGTTATTAGTAAAAGATTTATTTGCAATGTGATAAGTGTCTTCTTGTAAAAAAGCCTATATTTTTTTTACTTAAATAATTTTATTGTGAATACGAATATTCTAATATTCTCAGTTTAAATTGTTAATTTTGAAAGACAATAAAAAAGTTCCTAGACGCGAAAAACAAGAAAACAAGTAGTAAAATTAATAAAAATGGTTTATCATTCATTTTTCCTTTACTTTATGCTAAAGTCAAAGTATTAAGTGGGCAACACGTAGGCAATTAGTGCATAAATAATATTTTATTGTTAATAATCAATGTTTTTATCTACATTTAATGACAACCCATAAATAACATAGTTATGTTCTAACTTATACTTATTTTATCACATACCTATATTAATGAAGTGCAACATACTATAAAAAATTTCTAAACCATAAATGTTCATTTAATGTTCAATTTTTAATTATTTTAGGTTGCAACATTACACAAACATGTTAATTTGCCGTCTACTCTTGTGAATTTTATTCATTGTTTATTCTTTAATATCTTGTGATTCTATAAATACCTTTTAATAATTTTATTGTAATTATACTAAATTTTTACATCTATTCAGCGTAGCATTTTTTGTGTATGCTGACTTTGGAACTGACAATTGAAGTCTATTAAATAAATAACTCGGTGACGTCATCGAATATACAGTCTGTAGATTTGAAGACGTGTAGATTTTTTTATCTATCTCTTTAAGAGATCTCATGCAATCTCCTTGACACTTTTACTCTGACCCCAGAGTATGTCGATGACAAACCATTGTCCAGTATAGTAGAACAAGTGGCCAATAAACATATGGATCGTCAATACGAAAAATTTAAATGTCGTAAATGATTTCAGCCCTGGATAGACGTATTCTCCTTTCAATAAACTTGTCAGGCATCTGTTGACAGAATTAAAACATGTTATTATGTTACTAGCTTTCGCTCGTGACTCCGTCCGCGTGGTATAAAAAAAAAACAAAGTAAATAGCCTATGTGTTCTTCCAGATTATGCTCTGTGCGAAATTTCATCCAAATCCGTTTAGCCGTTTATGCTACAAACTCTAACAAACATCCATCCAAACTTTTACATTTATAATATGAAAAGTAAGATTAGTAACATTCCTCAGTCAAAATAGATTATTCAAAGACAAATAGTAATAATTATTATGTTATTTTACAGATGTTACGGCAATGAAAATCTACGGTTATTAACTGACAATTGTGACCTACAGGAGTTTCTCGAGTTTTAATCCATTTTAATGAGATATTTGTAAAGCAAGTAAGTAGTAGAGTAAGTTTTTTTCATTGCATATAACTAAAAAATAAACAGAGAATGACCATGGCTATGTAAGAACATGTCTTATATGTATGTTTGTAAAAACTATGTGTAACTAAATATATATTTCCGGCGCTAAATCTATTGAGAGATATAATATTTTTCTTACACTCAAACGTAGTTCTAAGAAATAAAACGAAACAAACACCTTGTGCAGACTTAACACACTTGGTTAAATACTGCATCATGTCTAAAACCTTTTTTATATTACTTTAGTTTATTTGCGTATTTATGAAGGTTAAGATATAAGTTAGTCAAAAATAAAGATTTTTACAACTGACTTTTATCTTCAAACCTTCAAAAGTATGCAAATAATAATATCATTTATACTAAGGGCTGTTTTAGTATATCGTTAAGTACTTATTAACTTGTAGTTAAAATAAAAAATATGTAAACTTACACGAAAATGTAGCTAGTCAGATATATGGATAGAAGTATTATACCCCATTTATATGTCTTTGGTCTTTGTCGAGGCACCAGTACTAAATCGAATATAACAAAGACCAGAGAAGCGGTGTGCATGCTGTGCTGTTCCCATACAGAAACGTACTTGTCGACAGACAGCGGCATCAATAGCTTTCTGTCCGTATTCCATAAGTTCCAAAATAGTACGTCTGCATACTGAAATGGTAGAAGAAATAATTGCAGACATTGACATTGCAGAAATAAGTGACGTGAGTGCATTTTGTACGCTTTTTTTTATAAGTCATTTAGCATTTTATGATATTCTAAATGATAACACAGTAACTTAATTACCTTAAAACTAAAAACATTAAAAGAACACATTACAAGACTAAATACTCGTGGAATCTGGTTGCACAAAAAAACGAAAAATAATCATATGTTATGGAGATTTTAAAGTTGATGTTTTGGTAACTAAAGTACTAAATTGTTAGTAAAGGAAAAATATTTGGTTAACTCATTCTTCTGTAACGTACCTCGAACTTCGAATCGGATTCGTAGAACCAAATCAGAGCTTTAATAAAGAATCATATTGGACTTACATAATTAGCGAAATAACGTTCTTAATACAGTTTACCTAAAGTTCAAAATAATACAGGAATGACACAATATATATAAAGAAAGACTGGACAATTTGTGAAGTTGCGAAATATTAAGTTTTAATTGTAGTAAAATTTAGTTGACCTTTGCATTCACAATTTGGCCTTGAACCACATTTTTATATTATGCAAATCGAGATATTCTTAATGAGGCATTTTTCACATTTAAAATGAATAAAAGGCCCACAAAATAGAACCATGTAGTTTAAACAACGCAAAATAACTGACGCCACTTTGTAAACACTTAGTAATAATGCTTCCTAAACATTTGTCATCGCATTAAGATAAATTCAATATGATTTCGAGATCGAATCGCAGAGTAATTTTTACATTAAACAAACTATTATTTGTGGTTTCTTTTCAATAAATTAGGTGAGAAAATATCCTCTTTGTATGCGTCCTCTTCCACGTCAAATCTGCTACCTTTTCTATCGTTTCCTTATAATGAAGATGGATGATATACGCACTCGTCAGATGTTTTGTCGGAATGACTTGTCACTTCACGCTTGTCTTCTGTGTGGTCGTGGTATTGAACCGTGCAATCGTACAACAGATGTTAGTGTTAGTGGCATCTACCACCGTTATTGCAATAAAATGTAGTGAAAAACATTACCAACGTAGCCGGCAAGATGAGATTTGTAAAGTAAAAGTCACGAATATTTTTCAATTTTTCTACGTTTGGCGGCACGGGGCGGTCGACTTTTCTTTTGAGTTCGCGCCAATCGCAGTACACGCAAATTGGAATGTACGGAATCGTCAAAATCTGAAATAAGAAAAAATCCTTTAGGACATTGCACAAACCGATGTAATTGTTTAAACTCTTTATTATTACTACGGTTAAGTTTGTTGTAGAATTGAAGAATGTAAAAATATTTAATAGTTAGTGTTTGTGAAAATATAGGAATGTAAACTAAAACACTATTTAATAGTTTATACTTTTGATACCCTTTTGATTTAGTTACCGTTAACAATGAAATGTTGACATTGAATTTAAATGAATGGAAATTTCTAAAGTTAATTTGCTTCTTTACCTATCAGGAAACCTTTGCATACGTAAAAAGAACTGAAAAATAAATTAGAATTTTGTTTCAAATAAGCAATTACCTAATTAATTGGTTCGATTATAATATTCAAATTGGCGTATGTTATACTAACCTTTGCTACTCGTTTGTGTTACGGGGCATTTTTATAATGAGTATTATGTGAATCGTACAGATTTTGATTTATATGTTATCTACACATGTTAGTGTAGTAGCCAGATTATCAGTTTATTTTCCCTCATATGTGAGTTAAGTGTGTGTACATTTCATTGTGATTACATCCTAAATGACTAAGATGATTTTTCTAATCGAGGCATATTACGATACGTTCTGTTAACCTAACTGATAGGAATATTTTTTTTATAATTTTAAAAATATATGTGTACATCATCCTTTTCTTAATATATTTTTAAATTGGTTTTTTCTTTTCTTAAAATAAATATTTTTTCATTTTACATCTGGCTGTTGACAGCCAATTAAAGTTAATTAAATGTAACAGAGGTATCTATGGTACCATAATTTCTATGATCTTGTACGATATTCCGTAGATTAGAAAAGAGATTTTTATTTAAAACAAGAATCATCCACTATTTCATTTCATCTTGTATTAAAATTACGTTCTTAACTAAAGTTACTTACCGTAAGGTAATTTCCTGAACCTATAGCAGAGATAATATTACAATAACCTCAAAAATGTCAAGTTTGGACTTGACCTTTTTTTACAAGTCTTTGAGCATATCGTAGTATACGGTGTAAGCGAATGTCATCGACAAGTTCATGATCGGTTTTTATCCTTTTTAAAGTTCATCATAAGCGTCAATGTCCTAATGGTTTCTACTGATCGGGAAGTCGTGGGTTCGATTGTGTTATTCATATACTGTATTACTAGCTTAAACTTGTGAGCGAAAATTGTTTGGGGAAAAGAAGATATTTTTAATTGACAATGATCTACTATTTATATTTCTGTTAAAATTGTGAAGTTAAGGAATTGCTATATCTAGATTTTATAATATAATAAAGCGTAAACACACACTTTTTTGTTGTCTAAGATGTCAGTAATTACAGCATATTTTTGAATAACTCTTTTTTTAATAAAAAGCCCTATACTTACGTTATGCTTTAGGATATATATTTTCACGCCATTAAACTTAGGGGGTAAATTTTTTGGATAAAATCCTGATGTGGGAAAGAGACCATAAGTTGCTAAAAACCATTCCAACAAACATCTCTGTTCATACTTTTTTATTAATTTTCAATTGTAAAGATTTTAATTAGAAACAATTAACACTAACAATAATATTTAAGAGTATAGTAGTACTTTGTATTTGATTATAAATGTTCTTTTCTCCATTTTTAAAATCTCAGTGAGGTTTTAAATTCTGAAAGTGTTTTCATAGAAGTAATTAAATGGTTTCTTTCACAAATTTACCGTTTCATGAAATTAATTTATTATAGCTCATGTTCAAAATATTAATAATTTACCAACGGATGGATATTTTCAGAGATGCGAAAATAATTTTATTTTTAGGAATGTGTAAAAGCAAAGCGAAACATTTATTGAAAATTACTTCTTTTCCATATTATTTATGCTATCAATTTTCACTGAAAATTAGTTAATGACGGTTTTTAATTTACGAATACGTTGTAATAAAGGGACTGAAAAAACTTACATTGAACCATGTTGTAATCAATTTCCACTTTAGAGTTAAATAAACTTTGAGATCTGGATCATTGGAAGTCGAAAAATCCTTGTTCAATAAAACCACAGACATTATATTGAGATGGGCGTACGTCAAACAGTACATAAACAATCTTGTTTTAAGGAATAGTCGACTATGTTTTAAAAAAACATTTTGCAAGTTAAACATTGTGGGACGCCACAGCACTGCCGCGGTTTACGTTTGCTTGTAAGAAATGCGTAAGAGGAACTCAGCGTAAGCTTTTGTAACCGACACATTTATGCTCCGTGTTGTGTAGAAACAATCCGGTTTATTCAGACTTTACTATATAAATATATGATTTTACTATTAAAATATAAAACAGAAAATGATATATTAAACGTGTTCAGGTTATAGAAGTAATATTATAATTAAAAATATTTCGATCAGTTAATTTCAAATTACGCGGCATTTAGGTTATGTTATTGTTTACACGCGCGCCGTCGGCCGTGAACGGCGACCAGCGAAATCGCGATTTGTTAATGAAATGCGAGATAAACAAGTTGCTCTCGAATATATTCGACGTTAGTCTGAGTGTAGACTGTGATGAAACATTTTTTTTCAAGGTGGCTTTTTACTTGCGCCTGCAGTTCTATGTTGAGAAAGTCATTGGTTAATTTTGAAGCAAGATTTACCTTACTATCGTAAACTAGGTAATATGAGTTTTGATAATTGAGTTGCCTCAGGATGTTTATTAATTTTTTAACAATTTGCATTGTATTTTGAAATAATCTTTATTGACATATCACATAAAGCCTATCAGTATTTACAGGAAATAATGGTTAATATTTTTCGGTATCTAAGAGTCACTGGTCAACAAGACCTTGAATGATATTTACCTGACGATATCGTCAATAGCTATTTGGTGTATATTATATTAAATGTGTGTATTAAAAGTTGATTTAACACAAAACAGTGAACATACAAAAATACATAGTAAAATAGCAATTACAAATTGATTAATAATGTGTTATTTTACGTGTTTCTCCAGATACGCCAATCCTCTTACACTTCCTCTCTTCCTTTATTTCATCCTTACCCCGTCCGATTTAAAGATACATTATTAGGAATCATTATTGTTAGAAAAGTGTAAACTTTAGATATTATTGTAGCTACATTAAAATGTTTGATGTAACATTAGCAGTAAGAGATGTAAGACATTATTACCTATTTTCATTTATACAAGCACAGGTTAATCTTTTCACGATGGACATTGATATGAAAATCTAAAATCTCAATCCTTGCACTAAAATTGCAACATTTAAATCCAACTTTTTAAATTGTCTTACAAAATAAACGTTGTTTAAACAAGAATTTGCAAGTTATAAAACAAAGGAATCCAGTTATATCTTAATTTAAACAAATATATACAAGCGTTTTGTTTCTTTGAGCTTGAAGATCCTACTTAGTTAAAAAGGCTGAACCGCGATTGTAAATAGTAATCATTGTAATTACATCGCATTCAATTATCGTATTCACTAGGTTATTGTAATTATTGTGAAGGCTACTAGCATTTTTTGGTATTTTGCGAATGAATTATGCTTAAAATAATGTACTAAAACTATTCAAGTTTGAAAAACTGCGAAGTGTTTGTTGAAAGTAAGTAAATGACATCGCCGGCAATTGTTAGGTTAGATTTACGTTACGCAAAAGATATCCAAAAATTTATTGTTTAAATCAAATTATTTAAAAGGAAAAAAAATCTAAATTTCCGTTAGCTTTTACAACATTCAATGCATTTGAACTCATAAAGTAATTAGGATCACCTTTTTATGTATAAATCCTTCGTTTGCGGTTTTCCAGTGGCAGAAAAAATGAACTGTTACTAACCATATAGAATTAAAGTGTTATGAATGTTTTGATAAATAAATAATTGTGCAACTACACTGTTCTCCTATACTTTAATATACGTAACTCTATTGATATGTCAATTATCATTTTAAGGCAGTGAAACAATACCGTTATAAAGGTATAATACCGCCGGTAAACTCTACTATACTATTGAAACATTCTGTGATAATGCAGCTGTCCACGTCCTCTCGCAGAAGACGGCACCGTGGAATTGTGACTTAATATCCTTAAGAAAGCCTTAGTAATTTTCCGTGACAAAATTAGCCGTAAGCAGTCGCCCTAGGGGTCGCAGCAGACATCCTTTCGCCATTCTAAAATCCGCGGCTCTACCCTTGACACTCTTCCGTCCGAATTATTACTGCAATGTCTACTAAATTTATATTACGATTTGTTAAGACTGTAGGGAACTGAGACAACGTTCTTATTTTTATTTCCTTATGGGTATGCCTTAATTCGTAAATTTCTCGTTATCAATTACTTATTTGAAAGAAATTGTAGTTATTAGATCTTACTGTTGATTGATCTGTGAACAAGATACCGGAGATTCTTTTAAAGTAATAAATAAATTTATAGGTATATGTTTGAACATTAACAAAATGATTAATTATTATTAAGAGTATCTTGCTTCAATAAAAAAATACGACGTTTTTTTTTCTAAACTAGGCTTTTATGTCCCTTCCTTTAATATTATTTATTATGTTTTAAAAGCAGTCATTTATTTTTTCGTTTTTACCTTCGTTACGTTAACATCATGGTAAACATGTTATGAGGCCTTATGGTTTACGTACACAGACACATCCAAAAACATGTACATATGTGACCCATTGTGAAAAAGTAGTTATTATGTCGTTAAGTAATGGGGATCGGAGTGGGCGCCCTTGATAAGGTCAACGAAGATGAGTTGCTTCAACCTTTTAGTGGTCACAATGTGAATTAAAATTATTCATTACGAACTTTCGTCCGCGACGCTGTCCGCTTATAATTAAAAAACAAAAAACAAAAGTAAGTAGCCTATATGTACTTACAGGCTATGCTCTACATATATGCTAAATTCCATCGAGATCCGTTCAGCAGTTTAGGCTACAAGCTCTAACAAACATCCTATCCATCTAAACTTTTGATTTATAACATAAGTATGATTAGTATGATTCTGTTCTTTGTTTGGAATCCTGATGTAGGTAGAATGTTAATAGAGAGAAGTTAAGATAAGGTTCTCTAACTTTGATGATGTTGGCAAAGGGAATTGGCAGTAATTATTATCTTACTAATATTATAAATGCGAAAGTTTAGATGGGCGGATAGATGGATAAATGTTTGTTAGAGTTTATAGCCTAAGCTGCTGAACGGTTCTTGATCAATTTTGGCATAGATGTAGAGGAAGGTCTTGAAGAACACATAGGTAACTACATTTTGATTTTATTTTTCATTTACGCGCGATTATTGATGGATTTATTTTAAATGGACCAGGCATAAAAAGGAAGAGATCCAAATTATCCTCTAGAATGTATAGCTTTACAAAGATTACGTCTAAGAGATTGAGCATTTTAAAGGTCATATTTCGTATAGTTGTGCGTGCATTGTGGTCAAGGCACTTCGCGTATCCATGTAATACCGAGGTACTTGCGCAATGACATTATTTGAGTAACGTGTCTTACAATTTTAGTCACCGATAATTACATTAGGATTCTGTTATATTTTCTTACCACTGATCACCAATGTGTCTTCTCTTTAACGTGGCTTTGCTTCTTATGACATAATGATAGTCTGAATGTTTTTTTTTCCATTATTCATAAAATAAATATTGTCGTACCAACGTCCACTTGGGATTTCCGAAGCAGACAAAAAATATTATTTTCAAGGCAAAATGTTTCGTACTCAGATAAGAGAACGGATTTATAGTTCGGTTTTTAATCCAAGTGTGTCCGTTTGGTTCCTGACTAGAGTAAGCATCAACATTAGTATAAACCTTTGTCTGCCCATTGCTGGACATAGGCTTTCCTCAATACCTTCCAGAGAATGCTGCCGTGAGCACTACGTTATTAATCCACCCGGAGAAAGGACGCCCCATTCTCCTGATCTCCATCCGTGGCTCCCATTCTAGGACTCACTTCCCCATCTGGCGATGCTAAATTGAATTGAAATGTTATGAACTTATGCATGACAATTGTAATTAAATTGACGAATAACTAATTAAACAGTTATACAAGAGCATCTTTTCGAAAACATGAAGACAATAAATGTCAGAAGCACATCAATTTCCTTATGAATGTAATTATTATTATCTATTTATTTATGTCTAACTCCTATAAAATAATCATCGAGGAGCAAAATGTAAATATGAATTTGTAGCGGATTTTATGGAAGCACATGCCGAAACGTTCTCTTGGAAACGGACTCGAATACGTTCGATCTTTGATGATCATGATTCATGCTTGTTGACGTTCGACTTAACATCTCAGTTTGACTAATAGATCGACGTAACAATAGGTTAAATTTTTTTTTATATTAATTACCAAGTATCGTTTAACAGATAAAATTATCAAGGAAATTAAAGCCAAATATGTTACGTTTACATAATTATAAATATTTACTGTTAGCGAAGTTTGTTTAGTCAAAGGATATTCCCTCAAGCATAGATGTTTGCTCACGTCGAGTTATCTCCTTGTTTACTGGAGTTCTTTGGAATTACCACCACTTATATATTTAACCGAGTACAATTTCGTGCACAATTGCTTCTATAAATAAAATGTGTATTGCAATTGTTTTATTAAGTATGTTTAAATATCTTGTTTTATAAAATGAGCTAATTTTGTATATATCATATAAGCTAGGCTGTCTGCATTATTTAACAGACACCATGTATGTTGTTTTGTCAATAGAGGCCGAAATAGAGGTACATCAATTCTTAGATTTGAAATTGAATCTAGGAACCGAAATAATAAAAATGAATAAACTCGTGGGTTATGGAGCCGTAATTAATCACCTGAAATTAATATCTTTTAACATATTTAAACACATTTGAAATAACAATATGTTGTTATTGTAAACGTGTTTAAATGTCTTTAATAGGTTTGCGTTTGTTTTTAGTATGTCCACAGAAATTATTTACCTTTTTATATATTACTGTTAATTTACATTAAAAAAAAACTTAACGTAATGTAAAATAATATATTAACATAGGTTAACTGATTAAAATTAATGTTAAATAGTGATTAACTCCTTTGAATAATCTTCAATGAAGGTCGAATTGAATAGAAATGAGAAATTATATTTACACATTTGTCTCAAAGTGTGATAAATCATTTATTTTATACTAGCTGTTGCCCGCGACTTCGTCCGCGTGATATTAGAAAATATACGAACTATATAAATAACAAAAAGCTACGTATCCCTCGGGAACCGGACATTTCTCGGGGATGAACCTTATCCCATGTGTACTCCAGACTTTGGTTTATATCTGTGCCTAATTTCAATAAGATATGTTGCACCGTTGCAGAATGATCGAGTTATCATTAAAGAACTAAATTAATGAATCCCACGGGAACTGTAACTATTCCCGGGATAAAAAGTAGCCTATGCGTTCTTCCAGACTATGCTCTAAACCTGTGCCAAATTTCATAGAGATCCGTTCAGCCGTTTAGGCTACAAACGCTAACAAACATCCTTCCATCCATCCATCTATCCATCCATCCATCCATCCATCCATCCATCCATCCATCCATCTAAACTTTCGCATTTATAATATTAGTTTTAAATATGTCTTGTTTAATATCTCTGTAATAAAAATTTATTAAGGTACAATTATTTAGATAAATCTGTTATAATTTTTCAATTGAAAAATGCTATTAAACGGTAGTTAATTACAGTGTTAGATAATTAAATAGTATTGTATTATCTGTGATTATGCGAACAGTTTGACCTTAATGGTAATGTAATTTGTCGTAGGGCGACATCAGAGTATGACGTTTGAATGACGAAGTGTTTTAGTATACAAATGCACCTTTTTGTTTGAATACAAAATAACATTAACTTATAATGGACCGAGGTGTTGGGTTCATGCTTCTTTTGTTGTGTGTTCGCACCGAAAACAAAATTGTACAAAACAGAATAAAGCATTTTTTGTTTGTTAGCCATTAGCAGTGCGCAGAAGGTTTGCCGATGAGAGCCGCACTAACACCGACCGATTACCACGCTCATCTCCTCAGTACTACCTGAGTACTCCAGTTAACACGTGACTGTTAATTATCATGAGAACTTCGACAAAGCTTTTGCACGAAGAATACGTGGTTACATTGCATGTAGAGTTTTTTCTTCTTTACGGAAGTTGATTGTCATTTTATTTTTAATCTTTTGATGGTAGCGTATGTGTTATTTAAAAAAAAACATGCTTACAACTGTTGAAATATAAGAAAAAAGATCACACGATTTCAAGAAAACGTATGCTTAAAAGATGGAGGTATAGCTGTATGTATAAGTATGCAAAGTACATCTATATCTATACTATTATAATAAAGCGTAATCACACACTACTTTGTGGCGTAGGATGTCAGCAATCACAGCATATTTATGAATAATTCTTTTTTAAATAAAAATCCCTACACTTGCGTCACGCTTTAGACTATATATTTTAACGCCATTAAACTTAGGAGGTAAATATTATGGATAAAAACCCTAATGCCGGAAAGAGACCATAAGTTGCTGCCAAAATCAAGGAAGCAAGATTGCCAAGGTCATGTCATGTCATGTCATTCTGACATTTGTAATTGATAATTTGACAAGTGTAAACAATAGAATAAAATTTTCATAATTTCACATGGATGAAGCCGCAAGGGAACAGCTAGTAATATAAGTTATTTACGTCACTAAAGAGTATCGTTACCGGCAATCAAATTAAATCAAAAGGAAAAGCAGTTTTGTGAGTGATCTACTAATACAAAATCCAATGTTACTCATGCTTTAGTTAAACTTATTACTTTAGTTCATGTGTTTGTATGCTCAACATAATAACCTATGAATCCTAAAATTTATTTCAGCAAACAAGAGATGACACTTTTTTGTCGGGATGGGTTGGTTACGGTATTAAATATTAAAAAATATAATTTCAACTGCATAAAGTTATTCATACACGTATTTTACATATATTTTTAATTGTTTGTTGTGAATTACCCACGATATGAAAAATTGATAAGAATCATTATTTATCCTCTGTGTAACCTAATGCAATAAAAGTTATGTTAATTCGTTTAAAAGTGACGTATCTGAGATTAAAAATAAATATGAAAGATTGTCAATTTTTAATAAAAAAATCGATTAGCAAAAAATATTAGAAAAAAATCAATATTATGTCGTTGAAGGCATCAAGCCTTTTAATATTGATTGTTATGGTTTTTATTATAAATTTTTACAAAAACACTTTTATAAAATGCAAACGATTACTAAAAAACTATGTATCGAAATTAAAAAATGCATTAGTGCACTTATTAGTATAAAAAACAAACGTAAATAAGTGTAAACAAAAATTTATTATGAATATAGCCTTAAGAAAATTTTATACAAATACAGTTTGTTTAATTTGAGTCTCTTGAAGTTGTTTCATTTTCGTATCGATTAAAAAGGTGCGCTGCTGCGGGTATTGACTCTGTAAATACCGCTCCTGGAAGCAGAAATATAATTGATGTTCACTCGACTTGATACTTCCTTTGAAGAGATTAATTAAAGGTTATCTCTTTTAAAGCTGTTTAGAATATTAAAGTAAACAAACTCATCAATTATTGTCGTTCCAAATAATGATGACTATACACCTCTATCGATTACTAATATAACTTAATCTATAAATGTTATCATATTTACCCTCGTTTTGAAAACTGGTGGTCGCCCATCGCGAGTGCATCTCCATTACATCTGTTCCAAGACAACTGTAGGAAATTAGAGCAACTATTTCCAGATAGCTCGTTGTCTTCGCGTAAAGTTGCCGCGAATAACTCCCAGGCGCGGATGTGACTGCAAGAGTTTGACAGGCCGCAGCCCGGCTGCTTGCTGCCACCGTTCGGGTAGAAGTCTACATCACCAATGGCATCCTTGAGGCCATTAGAGAAAAGTCCCTCACTATCGGTATGAATTACTTCAACGTATTCAGCGTCACTCTCAGATAAACGGCCCGAATTGGTGTCCCATTGGTTTCCGGATGGGTCCAGGCCTGTAAAAAAAGATACTCTGAATGAATTTGTTTATCGAATACTTGAGTAAAGTAGGCTGAGAGGCCCAATATAACAAAGTTTGTAATAATGACAAATAAGGAGAATGTTACCAGTGATTCTTGCAACTCGTCCTTGCAATCTCCTTCCAGCGAAGCCAGCGACGTGAGCACCCAAATTGAAACCTACTATATGTATTCTGCGTAGATCAACTCTGTTAGCGTCCAGCAACAAGCTGATTAGATCGCCAACGGCCGTGCCCACGCCGGGGACGTTTGTAACGCTTAGTTTATAATCCAAGCGAGCCACCGTCGACCAATCCACCACGATCACGTTAACATCAAAATTCTGTAGGTATGCTGAAATTTAAAAAAACAAAACAATTTTTAGTTCATAGAATGGGAAAATTTAATAGTTGGAAAATTAACAAGAGCTAAAATGGAGGCGTAAAATACATCCATTATTCAGTTTAGTAACTCTTATTGTATCAGGTTGATTTTTTAAAAAGTTTTCATTTATTTTGCAATTCACGGTTCAATAAACAATTTCTGAATTAAAATGTTGAACAATCTTACCGTTCTTGACTGTAGGGTTTAAAGAATTGAACGCCGTACTCTGGTGACCGTGTATTAACAGGACCGTGTCCCGGGATAACTCTACTCCTGATTGAGTGATGGTCGTGAGATCGTTCACGATTATTTCTTGTGGATTGTTAAAATTTCCCCTAAAAACAGATTAGTTATAGAAAACAATATTTTACTTTTAGTAATCTTATAATTAAATTACTTGTTAAGTGGTCAAAGTTTGCGTTTAACTTGAATTACAATTGCACTAATAATATAAATGCAAAATTTTAGATGCATGGATGGACAGATGTATGTTAGAGTAGCCTAAATTTTTGAACGGATCTGGATGAAATTTGGAATTAAGTAGAGCATAGTCTGGAAGCACACATGGGCTACTTGTTTGTTTTTTTTTTTTAATTTCAACAGAAGGAATCGGCCGAAAGTTATTTACTTTATAATGTAGAGTAATTATAAAGTGGCGTATTGTTGAATTAATTGATTTTATTTACCTAGTGTAAACAAAATAGCGGTTCGCGTTCCCGTTACGTTGCTCGGCCGCCGCTGCGGCGTACACTGAAATGTTCATCCATTTGAAGATATGTAAAATGATATTCATATGTTAGAAAGAAGAAATAAATTAATTTATTCTCTATTTTGTTTGTGATCACATCATGCACATAAATTCAATCTTGTAGACATTAATTATTTGTTATTCTTTATAAATATTGAAATAAAATTATCTTTAAACTTGAGAATACGCTCATGAATAGTTAGAATTTCTTTCTCCTGAACGCATCCTAGTTGAAAAATTATTGATTTCGGTTAATTTCTTTTAAAAAATACTTTATAATGTTGATTGATCAGAAATAAAAGAAATATTTCCTTACCGCATACTGCTAGTACCAGCACTTTAAACATCTTGTCACTTTCTGATCGTCTAGTTCGGATATGTTAGACTAATTGTCTTGAATCTTTTTATATGAATAATGAAAAACCACAATCAAAGTCATATCGATTAATTAGATAAAGAATGATCAAAGCGTAACAATAAAATAGCGGCGATTTTTTTCATGTAATGATTTTAATCGATCGACGATAAGATTGCAGGCGGTTTCCTTAAAAATTTTCACAAGAAATTAGTGAGTTAGATGACAATGACACAGTTAAGGAATAACTTTCGGTATTCATTGGAACAGACGTACAATAAAATATACAGTTGCAATAAAATGATTGACATCGATTGCATACTTTGTTCATAAAAATTGCAGATTACTTGGTAATTAGATATAACGGTACACCCCCGAGCTACATTGACTGAGAGATATATTTAGCGGGCAATATGTTTGTATGGAAATATGTAAGAAATTTGTTTTGCATGTATTTCATATTAAAATCCTGTAGCATGCATTATTTAACCAATTTTCAAGTATGATCTAAAACATATCTAAGCATCTCTCGAGTGTTATAAAGGGTTTTCAAATTAATAAATAATTCATTACATATTTTGACGGAGTAACAGATAAATAAACCGAAGTAATTAAACTGCATTTTCTCAACTGACCCTCTACATAATTTTATAACGCATGTTTACGTTTTAGAAGCTTTTATATAATAATATGTGCTTAAAACAAGGCTTTTAATACGGATGTTTGTTATTAGTTAATCCCTGCGCCGCAATTACGTAATATGGGTTTAGTATCGCTACATAAATAGGTCAGGGGGTTTAATCGGTGACGCATACTTGCGTTAAGAAATTTGGCAGGACATTCCTATAGCTCGTCCAAGCTGTATGTAACGAGGGCCAGTCACATGCTGACCTAGAATCACTTGGCAAAGGATCCGCATTGTCTCAGATTCGGGACCGCCGCGCTCGGCGGTGCCATAAGTGGCTGGCTTTACTATCCCAATATAAGATGATTATATAACCACTTGAAGCTACATATTCACTAACTTTAAGAAATAGAGAAATTTTTATCATACAAACTGCATAAACATCTATTTTTATACTAGAAGGTGACTAATGAGCAGGGTTTTAGTAATTTTTAAACTCACCGCTGTTCGGAGAAAAGCTAAAGAATTGCAAATGCCTTTTGTAATATTAGTAGATTTTTCTTAATTTACTAATATTTCCTTTAACCATTCCAACTAAGCTCTAGGCTTGTGCTAGAGTATGGTTTACGACAATAGTCGAATGGCGGGATTCGAACTTTCCACCGCAAGATCGGTAGCCCGTACCCCAAACCATTAGGCTATTGGCGCTTTAAAAGACAGAGAAGAGGATTTTCCTATCCGTCCTCTCCTCTATCAAACTCATATACCCTTCCCATCAACGGATGGAATTTATAATAATAAACAAGTAAAATCAGGTAATGGCCTGAAAGTATTTTTTTTTGTTACAAAAATCATGTAAAACAGCTCTTTTTACGTATTGGCTTAATAAAGATGTATTAAGATGAAGATCTATGACATCCATGTATGTAGTGCGCAGCGCATAAATATATTTTATCCCGAGCCTGGGACAACTTCTTGCGAAGGGAAAGATGTTGAATAAACTGGATGAGAAAAATGATATTTATGGTATAACTTTGAGATATATTTTACGTTTGGTAACACATCATGAAGAGTTATAAAACATACTTCTTGGATATAAAAATATATTTTTCATACTTCTTTAACGATACCGTTTAATAATCTAAGGACCCATCATCATATTAAAAGTTTTAACAAAACCTTGTACTGGGATGAAGAAGTAACTATAATATTTTTTTATTTTTTTACGGTGCTCCATTATTGACATTACTTAATCGTTATGTAGTTACAAGATTCGAAAATATAATACAAAGAAACTTATGTATGTACGTTCATTTAATACGTTCATATATGCCCCTGTAGAATTGGGTTCAAGCGAGTTAAATTTGAGCTTTATTTCATGACAAAGGGGTTAAACAGTACGGTCGAAAGGATATCGTACGGTTTCCAAAGAAGTTTTAAGTTACAAATGCGCTGCATGCTCCGGTGTTTAGATGACACAATAAAATAAATTAAAAAAAAGACTTTTGAATTTAGTACTAAACAGTCTTGAAGCAAGTTAGTGAATTTAAAAGATAAATGTTTAAAAGATAAATGTTTAAGACAACAATGAGAATTTTATATCATTTAGTAAAATAAATCTAGACTTAAATTACTTATTCTTAAGGATTGCCTAACTGTAGTGGCATTTATTATCTGTCACCATTAAAATCATAAAGTCCAAGTTTAAATTCGTTTGATTCTGGGGTCAACATCGCGCATGCGTGTCATAGGTCGGCCGCCACTTACACCGAATGGCCTGTAGTTCCACATTCGTACCGGGACCCGCGAGTCGCATCGAGCGCCCCTCTCGCACACATCGGAAAACTTTGTCAGCCTTCAGGAAGCGGGCATTTCAAATTTCGCTACTTCAGAACTCTTTAGTTGTGGTTACATGTCGTCTTATGTGTAAAACATCGTGTATTATTGCCGAAATGAGGTGGGCAGCGGTTATAGTATTGTTCAGCTTAGTTTTTTCAGGTAAGTTTAGTAGTTTATTTGAAAAAAATAATGAAGAAGAAAATCTTCATTAACGTTTGAAAATACTTTAATCCAGCTCAAAATAAAAAAATCAAGTTCCGGGTATAAATTTATGACTCATGTACCTAACCGTTTAAGTTATTGCGTAGTTATTTTATCAGTTAGTAATGTAATGACTATTGTTTTTAAATACGATACGCCTGATTATCTCTAGTTTATTGCTCATCAAAATACATTTAAATTAAATCGATAATAGTATAGAAAATAGATTTATATTCATAGCAAATAGCAACATGTTATCTATTTTATTTACGGCTAATCATAATGATACATGTTATGAAAACGTTGTATTGTTATTTTTAACAATAACGAAAAATAACATTATTTATTGTCATAAGAATATGATAGAAAAGAATAAGTTTAGACAGGTTAATTCGAACAAATAATTGGGTAAGTAAAATTTAATTTAAGTTTCAAGATCGTTTAGTCCTCGTACACTTAAGTCTATAATGAAATAATTGTTAAGAAAAAAAATCACAAACCAAAAAACCTAAATACCTACCTACTACTACTACCTACCAGCACGTCATCGTTGAAACAAGAAAAAAATCTAATGCATTGGTCATACGTTTAATTGGTGGGTCAGTCCGTGTGTCAATTATAGTTCATTCAACTAAACGAGGTTACGCATCAATATCGTTGATAATAACGAAAATTACTCGACCTTCCTGTTTCAAGGACCAAACCCTGAATAAATAATCCGTATGTAATTCAAACAATTACATTTAATAGGTTTAATAGACTACATTACAAAGAGAATACTGAATAGCTGTGTTTAGGTGCGGTCTATAAGATGGACCTAATTTAAATTGTTCGTTTTGTAGTCTTCTTTAGAGTCTCATAATACTAATGCATTTTATTTATACTTATGTATATGTATATTTGGGAAGAAAAAGACCTAATAGTTTTTAATCCAACTGATGTGCTAATTAACTTAAAATAATGAAGTATTTTTTACCTTTTTATTATGATTCTGTATTATCGCAATTTATAAAATATTACATAACACCTTGCCTTACTAATTCATGCTGCGTATGTTTGTTCTGTTGACCACATATGTAACAAGAATGTGGGCGCGGTGCACAGGGCGGGAAGCCAAGCCCTAAGGACAATAACCGCTTGAACCTATCACTTATATAAGGCTCATAATTCATTTCAAGGTCATAAGTCATACTAAGGTCATAGATAAAACATCAAATCACGCCCCTTTATTTGCCTAACTCCGCAATCTTGACTTTTTCGAATCGAATTTTCGCTATAGTACGTACTTAGTATAGAAAGGTTGAAAGAAATGAGAAACGGCAGCGAAAATTAAATTAATGTTTTCCTTTAGGATTATTTTATGCGAAATTGATTAAAACACTCCAATGTAAATAATTTTATCCATTTTCTGTAGGAAGTCGCGAGTGTTAGCTAGTTATTTGAAATAAAAGTGAAAGCAATAAACTAAGTGAAGTATTCCAATTGGTGCAATAACGTAGGAAATTGGACGATTTGTTAAAGTGAATCCTAAAGATTATCTTCAGATGTACATATTGATCAGACATCTGAAAAACTACTTCTCGCTAGGAATATGCGATTAGATCGTTATTTAAACACAAAAGAACTAGTTTAGCTATTGGTTTTTGGAGGGCTGATAACGCAATAGTAAAACAATATAAAAATGTCCATAAAATGTACATAAAGTTGCATTATAGAGGCGAAATTCAGAATAAACGCAAGTATTGTGAGCTCGTTGATGACATTAATTTATGGAATGGTTCGTATTGCCGCTGGATGGTCTCAAATTAAATTCATTTCAATGGCGTCCGGCTAATTGATGACGTTTGTCGCGCGAGCACCGCCTAATGGACATATGTGCCATTCAACTTTGTTTATAGATACTAACTGAAATACAATAATAACTTACTAATAGTTAATTTATTATGGAAGACAGGTATAATACAATTAACTCGTTAAACGCGATAATGACGGTGGCGGCTCTTAGGTAAAAATATTGAGCAGGGAATTTGCATGCTTTCATTTGTCGCAAGAGCGATCAAAAACCGAAGCGAAGATGAAAGACATCAAAACGAGGCAAAAACAGAACAAAAAGTGTGCTAAAAGGTGACAAAATTGGGTTCGTTTTGCATCCAGTTCGCTATCACGGCAGTTTGCTATAGACGTAAATAACTAAATAGTACGAAGTTCCATTGTACCTTAGTCTTACATAGTTAAATCAAGGCTTCACTAAAATCTATGAAAACGCCTAATACTTGTTCTAATAATAACCGAGATATACTTCATTAAATTGTTAACGTAGATTTATCCTACATACCCTTCCAAATAAATTTGTGATCTTGTAAATATTTAGTAAAAGCGTTGAAACAGTGCGGTAGCTGGCTAAATATAGCTTGAGGTTACAGCGCCTCAGGCCGGGTATAACATACTAAATAAATGTCAGGTTTTCAAAACTAAAATAGCGTTCATTCTAATACGAAAAAAAAAACATGTGACTTGCATTTTAGAACGTTACATTTTATTTATTTGTATAGCGTACATTTTTAAAACTAAGAACCAATTATCCATGTGAGGAAAACGATAGGGACAGCTGTAAATTGTGTATTACAAAGAACCCTCCTTCCTCCTTTACGCAGAATATCTAAAAATAAAAGTTCCAAATATAACTGTATCATTAATGTACATATCAGATATTTCACCCTTATTATATAAACGGATATAAATACCGAGTTCGATAAATAAGGAACAGAGTGAGTCATGATTGGTAAACTTTGATATTAACATTTGATTGATGTAATCTTTGAAATAGGTACAGTTTCTGTTGGCTCATTGCCAATTCTTCACGAGATCCCTTAGTATTGATATACTATACAAAATATAACAAAGTAACCTAGAACTAAGAAATAATAAGTAGATTGACGTAAACGACGTTAAGGACACAACCAAACAAAGCAGATTGGGCGAGAATCTCAATTACTTACATCTGTATCTCATTCTTCAAAATCAGCCAAGTATCGTTAATAATACATAGGCATCAGCCTATAACCATGGACCGTACTCTTACTAATATTATAAATGCGAATGTTTAGATTGATGGATGTTTATTAGAGTTTGTAGCCTAAACGGATGAACGGATCTCAATGAAATTTGGCATAAATGTAGAGGATAGTCTGAAAAAACTAATAGGCTACTTACTTTTGCTTATTTTAATTCCACGCGAACGCTACTTTTTTAGATAGATTTATTATTTTAACTCTATGGAATTTTAATATGAGGTATTTTTATCGTACAACATCAAAATTGCTTATCAAATAATATATTTTTGTTATCAAAATTGTCAAAAAAAAATCACGTTTTTAAACTGATGTCAAAAGCTGCACGTGTCGAAAGTCGAAGTTTAATTAAATTTTTTGTTCAGTTGTTTATCGCTAAAACGAGCTCAAAGCAAAATTTCACTCATCGCTATTTGAAACGTTTTAAATGTTCATGGGCAGATTCATTTAACAGCTATTATAAACGGCTATCGCGCGACTGATACTTTTCCGTTTTGTCAGAGTTCAAAGCGTTATTAATTTTTCGATAAATTAAGAGATGTTAAAGAAGAGTCTATTGTTTCGATGTAAAATGAATGTTTCAACGATTGTTTATGTATTTTTTTTTTAATAAATACATTAACACCAAATATAAGAACTGAAATTTACTTCAAGCTTTCAAGAGTCGACGACACCCATTAAAATTAAACTACATATAAGTAATGTTAGTAAATTAACTTTAATAATCATAGTTGTTTTAAAAATAATCGAAGTTACATAAGTTACGTTTAAGATCAATAGTGGGCAAGTTTAAATTTCTAAGCGTAAAATTCCTTCCTATAAACATCCATGTCTAAACAAATAGATAAGTACTACGAGCGACAAAGTCTAGCGTTCTAATTAGAGCTTGTTGAGAAAAAACCTTCTTGCTAATTAATTATTAACAACGACAGTTGTTGGAGCAGATTTTTTGGACTTTTTGTAATTTGTGGAATTAACGCCCGTACTATTTTTAGAAAAATAAAAACTGTGTTGTTTATATTTTCCATGAGAAGAAGGATATTGTTTTGAAGATTAAAAATAAAGACAATAAAAATTATCTAAGTGGGACTCTCTTTATAAACTGAAAAGTATCATGCAATATTTAGCAACGCAGTAAAAAAGTAGCACATGAAATAATGAAACTAGGCATGCAATTAAACATTGTCATAAAGTCTGTCATAGTATTTGTCGTATATTAGGAAAGTTTGCGAGGTTTCATGGGAATAGGTGGTGCGGCGTATGGGGCGGAGGCGGGGTGTGGCTCAGTTACAGCGAGTGAGGCCCCGGAGGCAATAACCTGCTTAATCTAAAGGGCAATATTAACACCAAACTGGCCGTTTTTACGTAATTATGACAACAAAAATAGCTAAACAATTATCTCATACTTAATTCTGATAATTCTAATACGGAATATTTTTAATTCAATTTGGTTAGTGAATTATAAAAGCATGTATTTATGGTAAAATAGACGACACATACTTATTTTTATTTCTATAAATAAAGCATCTGCAGATAGTAAATTAAATCAATTAACAAATATAGTAGGTTTTTTTATATAACATACACTTTTCTATTTTTGATATAAATGAAAATTTACATTTGTCCTAACTTCGTAATTTTACTCGGTGAAAGTGAGATATACGAAACTCGCGGGATATTTCCCTCAACACTCTGCTAAAGTGGAAAATTGTTGAATAATGAAACGAAATAGAATTAAAGAATAATGCCTTTAGAGCTAATATTTTCTGTGACAATTTTTGTCATATTTCTTACGGAATAATGTCAGTATCATGTAAAATATAAAAGTAATGTTTGTTACAAAAGCTTCGTGTCATATCGTCTTATTGTTTGAAATAAAAAAAATAATGAACACTTTCCTTTGATAAAATTTGTTCACGTTTATTTATGTTCTTCCTATACTTTTTATTAACATGAAATACCAAAATTTTGTTTATTGACTTGTATACAGTCAGTTTTTGTAAAAAATATTTTATTATTTTTTCATTATTTCACATTTATTCCACTTAGTTAAGATACTGACATTAATTTAATTAATTCATATTAAACGGCGGACCCGCGCGAATACTCCACATAGTATCGCCCACATACCAAATACTTCAGTTAATTTGTTCTGCTCATATATGGACTGGATATAACTTCATTACAAAATTCATTATGAAAATAATGACAATTTTATACTTAAAAAAACAATTATTTTAAACAGTTTTGTGTAAAACTTTCCTGATCTTCTGTCATTTGACGCAAGATGAAAATGAAATGAGTTTGTGCTCGGAGTATTTTAATAAAAAAAATTGATTGCTCGAAATCAAAACCGGATTGAAATCAGTTTGAATTATGTTGATTCAAGATCCATTTACAAAATTGAAAATTTTCTTATTCATAGAAAATCATGTTTCTGTTACTGTCTGTGTTTTAATTCGTCTTTCGTATTCATATAATTACTTTTTATTATTGTAATAGTCTAAGGTTAAACTTTTTATCGAACAAGAGTTGAAATAAAAATCGTTGGATAATGGTTACATACGTATACCGAAAATATTCTGCTCAACTTCGTTAAAACTTTGTACCGTTGACATTTAAAAAAGCTTTATTCTCTAAACCAAAATCCTAAACGTTAAATAAAAGCGGAAAGTTAGACGGAAAGTTTAATTAAATTTTAGACACATATTTAAGTCTAAATTGTCCGTTCGTTAGAGTCATACTTGCTCCCGCTCCTATGAATATTTTAGACGTCCCTGACCTCTTTCATTAAACAGTCACTCACGAATGCGAATGTATTACGAATGACTGAGTGTAAAAAGGAATTATTAAAAATTTAGCGCTAAAATACAGTTGCAGGTATATTTATCTTTTTACTCGGGTCTGAATAACTAAAGTTTATAGTTGCTAATGATGATATTATATTCTATTCTATAATGATCACCATCATTTACTTATTCTACTCCCGTAGGGTCGGCGCAACAGGTTTTTGTCCTCCAAATAACTGTATACGTCATCTCAGTCAATACTCCCTTATTGAGCATGTCATCTTTCACGCAATCCATCCATCTTTAGGTCTACCTCTACCGGTGTATCTCCACACTCATAACAAACGTTCTCCTTGTAACATGCTATTCATCCCATATTATATAACATGCCCACACCATGCTTACCTTTTACTCCTTACTTTCTCTACCACTGGGGCTACTCTCAAACTTCCTTTAATATACTCATTTCGTATCTTATACATTCGTGTTACCCCACACATCTCATTTCTACCACATGTAGTCTTCTTTCATCTACAATATTAATAAGATTATTAATTATTAATTGTTGTTATTATTACTTACATTATGAATGTTAGAGTTTGCGGCCTGAACGGGTGAACAGTTCTCGATTAAATTTTGCATGGATGTAGAGGATATTCGGGAAGAACATAGGCTACTTACTTTTGTTTTTTAATTCCACGTGGACGGAGTTGGTAAAAGCTAGTATTATAATAAGAAGGACGAACTTGGCCTGGAGGACTTTGGTGATATTAAGCATTTATGAAATTATTTACGTAAAATCTCGCGCAATCTTATTCATAATCCGTTTGCGAATATTCGTGCAAATTAGTATTTAGATTCCGAAATATACAATTCGTGACTTAATATGAAAAATTATCACGCAAAAAAGTCTATAACACACCTATTGCGGTATGTTATAACTATTAATGTTATTTTCAGGAGAAATTAAGCAGCGAATGGAGTCATAAATCTAGCTAATACACAATGTTACAAAATGTAACATACTAGCTGTTGGTACATTAATACTCAATGATGACGTAGCTTTTTAATGGTGAAAGAATTTTTGAAATTGGCCTAGTATTTTTAGTTATTTCCATATATTCCAAAGTCCAAAATCACAAATCTTTCCTCTTTATAATATTAAGTATGGATTTATGATACATTTGCATACTAAGGGTGAGTTGCATCAAATCGCTGGTTATCGTAAAAGTTATAATAGGGTTACAAGTGCAAAAACATATTCTCACAGAGGTTTTATGTGTTTTTCGTTTTTACAATGTAAACATTTAAACCTGAATGTCACTAAAGTGTCAAGTTGGTGTCAAGAATGACATTTACGTAAATTAAAATGTTTGGAAATACATGTTTCGCCGATTATATTTATGTATCATACGCATGGTATTGTATAGTGAAATAAACTTTTTGCCCACGAAGATGGAGAAAATGGCAAACTCTTGTGAAAATAAACCAGTTTGGGCCATTATTGAAACTGTATTTACTTTACTACTCAAATATGTAGCAAAAATGAAGCAATAAAATTATACAAATATAAATGCATCTTATTTATTTTCCATATTATAAATTGTCCTGTCAATGCATATTATAAATTGTCCTTTTATGGAGGACATTTTTTTAAATAAGAGAAAAGGGACAAGCGCTGTTGCTATGGCCTTAGACACTTGAAATTTGTCCAAACTGAATGTTTGGCCAAATTTCGAGTTCCATCTTGGAAATCCATTATTTCCGAGCACGCAAGACTTTATTCTTCTGGATTACGTATAGGATAATAGTAGAGATTTTCGTTTTCCATTACTTTTTCCATTATTTGTGCTTTTGAAGATAAGAGCTTGTGACAGTTGACACTACCGAACTGACACTAACCGTAACGCTAACTATAACCGCCCAAAATCGGGCGGTTATGATTAGTGTCAAATATGACGTCATTTTGACCAGCGCAAAACTGGTGTAGCGAATATCATGAACATCCGAAGACGTAACCATCGGGAATGTGCTGGTTAAGGTTTATAGTTAGTTAATGTAACTCATCCTTAGTAAATTTTAAGGTTATTCCAAATATTACTGTTACAAATAATTTTAACTTTAACGGTAACCGGCGATATGGTGCAACTCACCCTTAATGTAACAAACACAGTTAAAAAACGTTTTAGTAGTTTTACGCGTTCTACGTTACAGCTACATAAGTCTTATGAGTCTCTAAGATTCGAGAATGACTAAAAGATATTTGTATCCAAAAAAACCGTAGCTCCAAATTAAACTTACCGTTTCAAAGGCACTCATTTTCTCATACATGTGTTTGCAGATAACCTCCAGAAAATATAACCTTATTTATAGATTACCCGAGTGGAATATTATCACAATATACATGCCACAGTATGGTTAGCGCTAACGAGCTGGTTATTGGAAGAGATATGTATTATCCAATTGCGAAGAAAAAAGGACACGGCAACGTATTATATAGATTTCGAATAACGTCACTTCGTTGTATTATTCTTCAAATAACTGTATTAAAATATAAAAAGTAACAAGGATCTTACTATATAAATAATTTCAACTCTTTAATTTTAAACATACATCAAGCCTTTTACCCTTGTACCGTTGGATAAACGAAGTGGGAAAAGAGCCTAAGAGAGGTTCAAGACGAGTCTGTGTCGAGACGGCACGGGATCGTTAAAAGTGGAGATTTCCATTGTGGAAGAGCAAGGTCCACATCGTATCGTCACTCTGGGTAGATAAAAGAATAGCATTCAAAGGAAAGGCTAACGTTACTAAACTTGTTATTCTTATCTAATTGATTTGATCTATGATTACGCACAGGTTATCTCGTTTTAATCAATGTCCCCGATACAATAATATATGACTATTTAAAAACTACGCTTTATTTTGATTTTGCAAGGTTATGATAGATATTGTCACTATAAGTATAACATTTGAAATTATCCACACTAATACTTAGCGATATAGCTAAACTAAAACTTAGATAGCGTTGATATCTGAAACTATATCCTTTACACCGCTTAAATCGAGTACAGTAGAAATAGTTTTACGAGTTTACTTCTTAAAACTGAGCTACAAAGTCAAATATTTCGGTGAAAAGATTTCGTAGAGGGCGTATTGCGCGGTCTCATTTCGTAGCAATAATTTACGGAATAGCTCGTGCCGCTCGGCCACGAGGATACTCTCAAATTAAATTCATTTCAGTGTCGACGAGCTAATTGGTGACGTCGGCCTTTTCAATACTCTGGAGTTTAATAACGCTACTCTTGTAATTATGATCCAACTTATTCAAGATCAATATAGGATTTTCATCTACGACTTAAGCAGTTACAAACTTGGCTCACGGCTTGTTTGCTCACTTATAAGCTCGGCATTGATAATAGTTTTCTTACACTAGAAGGAGTGATGTCACATGTTTAGTAAGTATGAGGCCAATATATCGTACATCTTTGCAATTAAATTTATTACAGTTTTATTTAGGCATAACCTTGAGAACACTAATGTCGTTTAGGTTGTGTAAAAACATTTTTCGCTTCTAATAACCTCTGAAAGCAATGTTGTTTTGAATCCTGCGTCTTGCTCAGACATTCTGACATTTACAGACATATTTTACGATCCCTCAGGGATGGAATGAGAGTTTTATTCTTATAAGAATTTTTGTTTATGTTATGAGCCAAGGAAAGGTTCATACAAAAATGAACATAGTTAATGTGATTACTATATATTTATGTTTTTTAAATTAATGTTCAGAAAATAGTCAATGACAATTGTCCCATTTCTAATCTTGCTTGTGAATAATATATCCAATATTTTCAGACTATGTCAGATTTCAATCCTTTTGTGGACCTCCTTCCGTCGTTGACACTTCATTCGACCCTTTTACCTATATCTTATCATATATGCAGATTAGATTTGCGACGACGACAAGGTGATTGTCACTTTGTTTTGGAAATGTCACGAATTAAAATATTGATTTGAGAAATGATAAGATCAATGAAGCGTTGTGGTCACTTAATGTCAAACACGTAATTATCACCTTGAGATATACGAAAAGTAATCAATTAAAAAGAACAATGAGCTCGAATGAAAAAACAAATGACAACGAATAAATCACCTGCCATACAATCTGAATATTATTGAACATTGTGAGTCACTTGCGTCAACCACATAAAATTGTTTCAAAATACTAATAAAGATTAATCTTATTAACTAGCTGTCGCCTGCGACAGCGTCCGTAGGGATTAAAGAAAAAAATTAAGAAGTAGCCTATGTTCTACATCCAGACTATGTTCTACATCTGTGACAAATGTCACAGATATCGATTAAGCCGTTTTAGAGATACGTGGTACAAACATTCATCTATCAGCCTAAACTTTTGTTTTTATATTATTAGTATGGAATACGATTATTGAAGTGTAAGTTAAAAATGTGGCAAGGAACGTTCAGCGTGTATAATAATTAAATAAGTTCGAAACGCTTGCGGGTTTCAGTAACTAAATGTGGTTTGGGATCAAAAAGTTTTCGAAAGCGGTAAATAAATAAGAGAAACAAAACGTAACATTCGCAAAACCGCTAAATACAAAGGTGAAAGGGCTATAAGCTAAAACAACATTACAGTAATGGCGTTGATATTGAGTTGTAGTGTAAATATGTACTTATATATAAAGATTAGGTTTATGTGTTTAGACGGAAATTAAATCGGCTCATAATTTTGTTGAAAATAGTTTTTGTCTAAAAGTTATATAGTGGTATATTTAAAAGGTTTCCATTAGTTCATGAATAAGAAAACCGAAAACAGATGTTAAAAAAAATAGATATGGTTTAAAAGTATATTCAAAGTTTAGCCTTAAAAATAGACCCTCTGCTGTTGTAAGAGTAAGATTATTCTTAATAAATTAAAAAGTACTCCTCTCAACAGACAAATTGATTTCACACAGTGTGACTATTCCGTTGTTCTGTGTTATTTTTTAAATGTATTTTAAAAATGTCTAGTAAAAGAAAGAATCGTAGAAATAGTGTACAGAGATTAAGCAGTTCCAGTCACATTGCACTTTGTACGGATATTTTTCAACATCTCAGGTGTAAAAGTTTAATTAGGAAAGTAGAATTACTGTTTGTAAAGAAATGTTTTAGAATTTAGTGTGATAACTTAGAGATGGTTTATTATTTGTGTGAAACATAGATAAACGTTTCTTTTTATAGCTTTTACGCTAGCGACTCCGTTCGCGCGGAATTAAAAAAAAACAAATGCAAGTAGTCTATGTTCTTCCAGACTATCCTCTACATCTATGCCAAATTTCATCGAAATCCGTTAAGCCGTTTAGTCTACAAACTCTTACAAACATCCATCCATCTAAACTTTCGCATTCATAATAATAGTATGATTGACACAGAAATGTTTTATTTAGCAATATGTATGACATGTCAGCCCTTCAATTATTAGTAGTTCATGTATTGTTTTTTATTTCCAGTTCAACGTAGACGTTAAAAATTCGATCACGACTATGAATCATAATTTATTTAAAATGAATAATTACGAGGTATAATACTAATCTGTCCTGAAACATGTTATCATGTAAAATATCGAAAGATTTTAATTATGATTAAGAAGTACAAACTGATCGTGACTACGCGTTTCTTGATAATAATTGCATACTCTACATTTAAGTTCACGTAGTACCACATATTTTTTATATTTATCACTACCTATATGACACATAGTTGTACAAATTATACCGTTTTTAAAATAAAATTTGTGTACGCCAAACGGGAACATTAACAAAATCCGTACTGGCAAAAATCTACGTCGACACAAAAAAGGAATTAAAGGTTTGGCGAGTTTTTGTCGTCAATTTATTACGTAACTTTGACCATATATCTGGCTAAAGAGGACAATGACCTCGCCTTAGCTATTACTGACTAAACCCTCCCATGAGTACAATGTTACTAGACTGAGGAACTATTATTTTTGTTTGACAGCATTGTAGCTTTATTGCATATCTTTATCTTTATATATTGCGTGTAAAGATAATATTAAATAATAATATTGGTAAAATTAATTCGCATAACATTGGTAGCATGACTTCAATTCGTCAACGTGACTTGTGACGATTTCTATGCACTTTATTTAATAAATTTTAATAAAAATACTTGAAATGTAAAATAACCTAACTTAATTTATCACTGACTTGGAATTTAACACATCTTTATTTTAACTTAATGTAAATAAAATACAACTTGCAGAAATTAACATTTCAAAGTAGTTGGTGTTCAAGTTAGCAGGAAGTTTTCAATTTTGAACTTACTCAACAAGATAAATAACTTGATGAGTATTACCATAAAGAAGTAAAATAAAGATGGAGAAAATATATTTTTATGAGGAACGACAAGCTTATAGCAAATTAATCTGATATACTCTCTATTTGCAGAATTACTACTAACTTTAAATACATAAAATAAATTAAGCAATAATAATCAAACTGCTTAAGCTTTCATGTTACAATAATGTTTAAATAAGAGTTTGAATTTCAAATAAGTAACAGGTTTGTAAAGAAAATTGTAAATTAAAGAGAATTGTTCCAACTTGTGACAGTGGGATAAGAAACAATAAATATTTTATTACAAGTTTTATTCTCACACATAGAAGCGCGTAAACAACTTGAGAAGAGGGCAAACTAATAAGAAAGCAAACACATGTTGCCTCAATAATCTAACATTGTAGCTGAATATGGATTAGCTAATAAAACTAAAGAACAAATCATACGTACGAAATGAGAATAACTTTTCCCCCATATTTTTTATAACTTTGGGTTAACATAAATACGTTAGAACTGAAATCGTAGGTTAGGTACTCGATTTTATAGATCTGTTGTTCTTCTGATCTTTGACCGATACAATTTTCTTAACTATATTGAAACATTTTCGGAAGTTTAATTTACTATAGTAGTTAATAGTGTTGTACTAACTTTATTAATATATGAGTGTGCGTCATCTGGTAGCACGCATATCTGTGGAGAGTAGACCATCAGTAATCCGCACACGATTCTCAAATCACACCGCTTACGTATTCAACAGACGTTGACAGATATTTTATCAAGTAAATAAGTGAAAGTATTTTGTATTCAGAGCCTATTGTGATGTAAAAAAGTTATATAAAACTTCTGAAAAATTACATTGTTATAACATTCACAACGATCTTTACGGACTGGACTTTGCTTAAGTGGAGACAAAACATAAGCTACCGTATTTGTGCTTTGGCATGTCCTTGCATATTTCGTGGATTCATCTAATTATATTTTAACATCTAGTCTTAAAGTATAAGGGCAAATGCTCAAAAATATTTTGTGATACGTGATATATTTTGCAATTTATTCGCTGCTTGTATCGAAGCTTCGAAGTGGTGATTTAAATAAAGTAATAAAAATCTGAGCGCGATTTTCTTCGATAAGTCATGAATTGTAATTGAGTAATAATTTATTCAGCAACCGTGAATTTTAACATCGTAGACCCGTACCTCATGAAGATATTATAAAAAAGCTTCGATTTGTAGCTGGTTATGTAATTTCTCGTCTTTAAGAAAAAGGGGAAATCCTTGACATTCTAAGTTAGTATACGAATAAACAAGTTCTACTCAATCTTTATTACAGGAAAATATATTTAATGTAAATAGTGGATAAACATACAGAAGTCGAAGGGAGGAAACAACACAGAGCATGATATATGTTAGAAATGTAAGCGACCTTGTCCGTGGTTTATAAATCAAATTGAAAGGATTCTTCTGACGAATAGGAAAATAAAACGGTACGTGGAATGACTAAAATGAAAGTAACAAATAAATGCTGAATTGAGCCTAGGAAACACTTTGACTGAATTGAGATTGGATGAGTTGAGTTTGTTCCCGTCTTATAGTTTGTATGGTGTTTTGAACGTATGAGAATTTTATTTTGACCTCCTGTAGCGTTAACAGCTTAATTTTTTCGAGGAACGTGTTGTTCTGTTCGTATTTTAAGGAATATAGGCAATTGGACTATTGATTTTTGAAATTAATAACTTTTAATGAAATGCTTGTTTTCTTTTAACTTTTTGGACGTGTACATTTCATGTTGTATAAATCCAGCGTCGCGTATAAAGCGGCTATAACTTGTGGTATTGTAAGGTGCAAGACAATGATTTATCGCCGCACACCTCCGATTACAGTTTTTGGCAGCGCGCGCCGCGGGACTGCTGCCTCAAATTAATGGTCCTCCTGCCTTGCTTTTGACATTTTCAACTGAAAACCTATAAACAGGATATCTTTCACCTTCTTTTAAAATCGAAATTTACTACCATACTTTATAAATGCTTCGCTAGTAGTTTGATTTGTTGGTTCATATCTTACTATAATTTTTGTTTCGTCTGATAGAGCAAAAGCTAATAAGTCACTCTAAAAAATAGAGATAAAACTCACTAGTATGATGTATAGGAAAGAAAATGTAACTATATCCAATGAATTTGATAAAACATCTAAAATCCGACCACGTACAAGTGAAGTATGTATAATAAAACCAAAGGGACTATCTAAAACTTCATTTCCAATCAGCATGTATGATACATACGGTTGGAATATATTTTATTTAGAACTAATAATGAAAATACTTCTGTATGAATACAATGTAAATTAGTTTCCGAACAATACTCATATAGCTTGCGAGAGCGAGTCGCTTTGACTTGAGTTATTACCTTTGTTTATTAAGCTTTTTAAGATTCAGTGCAAACGTGTTTCATAAATCACTGTACGCGTTGTGTTTCAGACTTATGTCGCATATTTCATTTATCTTGCAAATGTGAAATGCAAGAAAATTTACTTTACCAAATAGGCTGCCTAAAAAGTTAAATTTATATACTTTTGTAAGAATGATGAGCGATTTGTAGAATTAATTCCGAAGGCAGATCATATACACGGTAACTATAATATATTGTGGGCGAGAGCATGTCGGAGATAATGAAATAGCAATCGCGTATCATTAAAAGCACCATCCTTAGTTAACCACCATTTTAAATGAAAACTGCACAACACAATCTAATCGGTAGCAAACATTTACAGAGATTAACCAATTGATTTTATATTACAAAGCACATCATTCCTCCATTCAATGACAACTGTCGTCAGTCATTCTATCGTCGTCTTGACATCTATCATGCACTATGCATATTCGGCCAGTGCTTAATAGTTATTAGTTGCCAGCAACTTTAATCGTTCAAAAATTAACAGTCATTTCGCCCCATTAACTCTACCATATACTAAACTTTCGCAATATATACTTAATCTATGATAATTTAATAATGGCTTAACTCATGTTTTATCTGGTATATGTCTAGAAAGTATGAAAATATTTAATTATATAATTAATATAACATTCTTATTGAGGTCGCACAAACATGAACTTTATGTGTTGCATTCCATCATAGTTAAATAATGTTTACGTGTTGTTTAACGATGTAGTCACAGGGGACGCTGGTGTCGTTCACCAAGGACATATGTTTACACAATGGGGAGTTAATTCACTCAAGAATGTCTTTAAAACTAAATAGCATGCAACATTTGTCAAATTAAACAATAACAACTGACGAAACAATTGCATTAATATGAGGATACAAATTAATGATAACAAGGTAAAGCTGGCTCGATAGTATAAGCATTTCATATAATATTGGCTCTTGCTCGACAAATAAGATTCCTGGCAGCGGTTATACCATTCCTGCGGGACGTAATTAACATTAATAAACATTGAGCGTGGAAAGCGCTCGTCCGGCCAGTATCTGCACAACGCCTTTAATTAGGAATAATTGTTGGCATTCGAGGAACCGAACACGACAACCAAAATTGTATGCATTTGGCTTAATATAATCAAATAATTTTAAACAAACTCTGCGGGTTTGTTGTTTAGTTTATTACAAATAAGTTTTTATTAGAAAAAATACAAATAAAACAACTGAGGTTCAAGAATTATTAAAGTTACAATGTAATTATATTAAAATAATAGAGATGATGAGTTTGATTGTTTGTATATACTAGGATTAAAACAAATTGTAGTTTCACTTTACAAACAAATAGAATTAAACACCCAATAAGCTTCGCTTTGTGTAATAATTTCGATAAGAAAATTGCAAAATAAACAACGAACATGATTTTGTTTTAACTAAGTTGTTGAATGCTTTTAATGTTATAAAATTTTGTACTATTATTTTCGAATAGAACTTTACCCGCTATAGTGAGTAAGTTCTCTCAAGTTTTGCTTTAGGAAGTTTTTATTACATTTTAGCATACCTTGTTCTAAGATTGTAAGTTATCTTATAATACAAGGCCGTAAACTTGGAAGCCTGTGGCTTGTAGCTCATCATACTGCTGTTCCGAATTTACGAACATATAGATACCTTGTTCATGCAAAGTTTGTACTAAACTAACTACATCGACATTTCCACAACTATGGAAGGTATATGATGTGGTTCAAATACATTATCAGGAATACGAATCATTTGCATACTAATGTTGTTAATGCGAAAGTTTAGATTGATGGATGGATATGTTATAGTTTGCAACCTAAACGGTTCAACGGATTTCGATGGAATTGGTATAGATGTAGAGGTTAGTCTGGAAGGACACAAAAGCTACTCACTTTTGTTTTCTTTTCATTCCACGCGGACGGAATCGTGGACGAAAGCTAGTATGTTATAAACTGTTACATTTAACATGTTTAGTTTTTAACGGTTAGCTGTAAACTTATGTACCTAATTTAGAAATGTCGGAATTTTATCCGTATCAGCAAATATTAATGAGACAGAAAGAAACTGGTTTTGGCTTAATTTCAATGATAATTCTTTTTTTACAAATTATCACGTTGATTCTCACTGATTTACTTTGATTATCTAATTGAGTAAAACTGTGACAAGGTGCAAGTTAGTGAAGCGCAAAGACACTTGTAAAATACTTGAACGTTTAAAGCAAACGGTCCCTGTATCGCATATTCTCTTAAAAGAATTTGCGGAGTATATCAGGTATTGATTACCTTATTTTCTAAATTGCGCATCTTCAGGATAGTTGCCAACGACAGGATGATCTGCTGGCATCGATCTGGCCCGTGACGTCACGGGCGCCGGCCGGGCGCGCCAGCCCGTCGCCGACGCACCCTCGCGCGAGGGATGAATTGTCTGACCTCAATCTCAGTTTTACAGTTGACTGGGTAATACAATTGCCGCAGACGCCTCGTTTTATTTTTACATACGTTGTGTTAATAAATTGTTTGTCCTAACGATTTACCTTAATTTTCATAGCAACGACAAATGCGAAATAATGAAATTTAATAATTAGGTTTATAACAAAACCTATAGTAATCTAATTAACTGCACAACATTTAACAAATTAGATTAAATTTCACTCAAGTAAATGTATCTAATGATAATCCTTAATACTATAAGTAATGAAAATGTAGTAAAAATGATAGCAACAATACATAAAAGAAATATGGAAGGAAATATCGTAGGCGCGCATCCATTGTACCGTAGAAGCTTTTCCATCGAGTTAATCCGACATCGGGATTGATGCTTCTGTTACTGAATTGAATTTACTTGTAGCAGTTGATTGCCTAGTACTGCCTTTGTCTAACAAAAGAGAAATATTCTCACAAAAATTCTCAATGTATTTGCCATTTTTTGCCCATCGAAAATCTAGCAAAGATAAAATTATACCGAAAATCTCTACACCATATATCAGACTTTATGTTAGAAATTTGACCTATTCAGAAATTTATTGCAATCTATTATTGTAATATGTATGCCAAAAGAGTTTCAGAGAAAAATATTTTGTTGCGCCATTTGGCACTGTTTCCACATTTATTCTACTTTCGAACTTTGAACTGAAATATTTTCGAGTTTATATAGTGAACTGTAAATATCCTTTATTCTACAACAAAGCTAAGGCCCTATACTTTATTTCTGAACAAAAATTATCTTGTAATTATTTAATAATTAAGACATTACAGTATTTTTCAAAATCCATGTTCAAGCTTTGTTAAAAACATTACATCTTTTTGCAAACAAACATTTAAAATCCTTTATAACTACTTACTAAACCATTATAATTGTACTAAACGTTATATTATCTGAACCCTATAATTAATCATTAGGTAATAATTTTGATGCTTTTACCTTAAGTTACGATTAACTACATTATAATATTTTTATCAGATTCCCAATGATTCTAAGGTATTCATTATCTTTGACAAATAACGAAAATAAACACTACTTGGTAATTACCTACTATTGTTTTGTACAAACAGATCAAATTCCATCATTAAGTTGAGTGGTACGTATTACGCGGAAACATTTCTAATGGTATTAACTCTTTCACCTTGTAAAGTTTAAGCCTATTATAAGGCGGATTCAATTTAATGACGTCCATAGCCCAATGCATAACATGGACTTTATGAAAAAAGTAAAATAGAACGGTTTAACATTTAGTGTGTCATCACTTATATCTGAACCCGACCTAGGGTCCTTCAAGAAGCGAGCCTACAATTTCCTCAAAGGCCGGAAACGCATCTATAGTTCCTCTGGTGTTACGGATGTCCATGGGCGTCGTTGACCAACTCTGTATCACTGCCGCTCGTTTGCCCTCTTTTATTACATTAAAAAAACTAAAAATTTATATCTATTTCTTCGTCTTGTACTTAAAGAATATCTATAGAGATATAATACAACCCTTATTTTATATTATTTATATAAAAGAAGGGTCGATAACAATCTGGTCAAGTATTTGACTACTCTAGTCCGTATCTGATTGTATTGTTTACTTGAAGCGTATTCTGCGAGACATTTATAATACATGGTACAATACAGAATATAGACTAGGAATAATTGAATTATGATAATAATGGAATGGTGAATATATAGACCACTTACATAGGACCAAATACATTGGTATTTTGCGTTAGTAAATGTAGAGTTTTCACGAACATTTTAAAGTAGCAGAATAATAAAATAACATAAAAACTGCCTGTAAGATATTGCTTACAGCAATAAGGCCGTCATTGCACAAATTTTGTATTAGAATAGTTTAAGTATATATATATATATATATATATAGTAATTGTAGTGCATAATTACATAATTATAATTACATAATTATAATTAATTGTAGTGCAAAATTAATTAAATAAATAAACTAACTATACTAAAGAGTGCATATTTTGTCTGAGATAAACGTTCTTGAACTGACATAAATCATTAAAGTGCTATAAAGTTTTGTAAAAGTATATCAATTGAGCTTTATAAAAATAGATATTTTACTTGTAGTAAATGTGACACGAGTCTTCTATAGGTGTACTTCCTTGAAACTAACATAACAACCTTGAATCCAGGGACTATCTGTTTTCCCGCTCCACTGACCTACAAGAGACTTGTAGTGACGTCACCGGGCGAAGGCGACGCTGCGTCGCCACACGCGGCGCCCGTGGCCCGTCTGCCGTCTTTAAATCTCAAACAATCGCTTCTCTCCGCATTTATCTATTATAGCTAGATGAAATGTGAAACCATCTTCAAAGTAGATTGCAATAATATTTCAAGACAGTTTATAAGAAATATATTGTATGGAATGAGGCCAACATTTTACAGAAGTAGAAACAGTTTAGTTAGCAATTTAAGTGACTTTATTGAGAGGTTCAGTTGAACAGTTATTCTTACCTAATCTATTTAAGTATAGTCAAGGTTCTAATAGGCAGAGTTTTAACATGGTTTTTCTTTTTTTATACAATTAAGTGGAAAGTGTTTATTCAGTTTAGATAATCGATTATGATAATTATCGTTATAAAGGAAAATATCAGTCTGGCAAACGAGAAATGTAATCTTTGGCATTCTACCCTAGCTAGCTTAACTTCTCTGCTTGTAGCAAACACGAGTAGCTTAATGCCAGTTGTATTAAGTGGCAATTAGATTGAAAGGGTACTTTGTAACGATGCGACATCAGCTTGATACGTGTTACGCGATACAATATGCCATGCAAATTCTCGTAATCATTCTAATGTGTGTACTAATGACTGCGACTAGCAACACTACAATTACCAAGACCTATTTTTATTGTCATGTTAAAAATAGATTTGTTTGTATATATCGTTTTGTAGATTAAACGGTAATTTTGCGTATAATTGATTGAAAAACTAATTGAAACAACTTCATGTTTAGTAGGTGTTTTCATTTGGACTGTTTCAGTTCAAATCTTAGTATTTGATTTCGATTGCATAAGTAGCCTTTGTGATTTTCAGACTATCCTTTGTATTTATGCCAAATTTCATTGCAATCTGTTGAGCCGTTTAGGCTACAAACTCTAACCATCCATCCATCCATCTAAACTTTCGCATTTATAATATTAGTGTAATATGTTACAGAATGGTATTAAAATACTGAATGGAATTAAACATTGTTTGTATCTATTCAAATTGAACAATACGCTGTGGTAATCCAACACTGCAAAATATTCTGTGCTCTTTAAAATTTACTGCTGCAAGAGGTATTATCTTTTAACCACAGCAAGCGCGCAGCTTTTGTGGCTAATAATGTTTCTTTGGAATACATTTCGAGTGTTTATTTTGGACGTTGGAAATATTTTACGTGAATCAAAATTTATTTAAGATTTTATGAATTACGTTATGATTAGATTGAAATAGCGTTGAATTACACTTTTTTACTTTTACTAGCTTTCGCCCGCGACTGTGTCTGCGTTGAATTAAAACAAACAATAGTGAGTAGCCTATGTGTTCTTCTAGACTTTCCTCTACGTCTATACCAAATTTTATGTAAATCCATTTAGCTCTAAAGGGTACAAACTAACAAACATCCATCCATCTCTTTATCTAAACATTGGAATTTATAATTATTACTATTATGGTAGCTAAAACATTATATATCGTCATAATGTGGCGTGATTTGTTTCTCTATTATTTCTAGAAATTTACAATTTATCAGCACACAATATGCCCAATGAGATTATAAACCATGGCTGTTAGCAATTTTATTAACAGTAACAGAAAAATTATCGAAACTTCTAATAAATTTTAAAACCTTACATTAAAATGCCATGAAATTCAATATGCTATTTGAAGAATATTTTCAAGGAAGCTAATAGCAGTATCGCACCTGCTGCTGCCCTCGCTCGTCAAATTCAATAACGTTACTCCACGTACAATATTTCCTATAACATTTCTAAAACTTCTAGTTAACGCTTAGTTCACCTGCAATTATAGTGCCAGTGTTCAATAGCTTTCTTCTAGTGTTCATTGAAGTAATTAGTACAATTGGGTAGGGAGTAGAATTCCTATTGTCACATGACTCTAATCTATTAATCCTCTTTATAAACTATATCGTACATCCAAATTGTGAAGCCATTGCATGTAAAAAAGTACATAGATACGTTTATGTTAGTTACATAAAGAAAGGCATACAAAGTGATTTGAAATGTACATTTAGTGTTAATATTGTAGTTGTTATAATTACAGTAATGAAGAATGGTGTACATACTTCGATGACTTTCAGCTGTTCAATTCCAACAAGTGATTTTTGACTTCTTAAGAAGTCCTTAAGAACCTTTAAAGGTTACAACGAAAAATGTGGAAAAACATTAAGGTTATTTAAAATCTAATATCGAATTTGTAAACAAATAAAGTCTAATTTGTAAAGTAACAAAAGCAAAAGGTTTAATACTAATATCAATCAATTAATTTCCAACTTCGGCAAATTCATTTCAATTTTGTTACGTACAGGAAACGTTTGTTTCGAATTCATAACGTTGTGCGGCGGAGCTTTGTATTTATGGAAATAACAATAGAACAGTGTAGCGTTGCTCCCAAATTGTTGTTAGCTGTAAATTAAACGTGATTGTGAAAATGACGGTCTGAACTGCGAGAGTTGTGAGTGTTTGGAATTGAAAGAGGGCACATTATGCAGTATTCGGCATCGGCAGAAGACGCGCCATCTGCCTGCCTCGTTACGACGTTATTACTTACCCAGTATGAATTTACCAGATAAATTCGTCTGTTTAATAGGCCTTTGTAATAGACATTTATGTTCAAAAAATTACACCGTCAATAAAGCTGACATAAATTCTTTTATTTGTTTTGCTGAATTTTGAAGATGTGAATGTTGAACGCGTTTGATAGAAAATAATGTTTTTCTACAACTTGCAAAGCGTACGTTGCAATGTTATCTAAACACAGTAATTAAATGATATTAAAAAGGATTTCGAAAATAATTGAATTATCATACTAATGTCACGTGTTAGAGACACGTTGTTTCTTTAGCTGGAGCAACGAGTATGATAAGGAGACCCTTTTCTCTGTAATCGGATGAAGCACTTGCGGTGCTGTAAATCTATTATCATTTGCAACGTACGAGAGACGTTACACCATAACTGGTTCCGCAATAACTTGATGTTTATAATATATTTACTGTTACAGTAATTAAGCCAGGTGTGTTTAAAAATGTCCGTGAACCTAAGGGATAAGGAGATAACTTGTGGCTTTATCGTTGCATAGTCCGTCTGAATTTTCTTAACTATTTTCTTATTATTAACTAAACCTTTTTGGTGTTTTGTGACGATTTACGCATTGGCACGAATATCGTAAAAAACATTTCATACAACAGGGTATTCTGTATTCGAGACTACCTTACAATAAATCTTTTTGTTTACATACATATGTATAAAGGTATTTTTGTTGTGTATTTCACCGCTTATAATTTACCTTTATGGGCAACGTGCAAAAACTTCAGTTTTTCACCAGTTTGGCAAACGGAAGGTTGTTTATCCAATGGTACGTAATAAAACACGCCCATGGGCCATAATTCCGAGGGTTACTAATTACTCGAGGTTCCTTTATAGCGGATAAAAATTTAAGTAATTGGATTCTGATAAGTAACGACGAAAAAATAACTTAACTGTTTTTCTGACATTCTCTGACCTATTTAATATTTAGTTTAGATACTTTTATGAAAATATTTTTTGATTCTAATACTTGTGAGCAAATTGGTACTGAGATAGCTAATGCTTGTGTCGAATAACTTGGAGATAACTTGTTTATGTAGAATTTTTGTTGTGGCATTTGGTTTAATAACGTATTACGAAATACTTTCATATTACTACTTCAAGGTTAATTTAAAAGAAAAGCTAAATAAATCCTTAGAAAGTCTGGGTTTTATAAATTTTAGGTATGTTACAAAATATTAAATTATAAAATCCAAGGCGAACGTAATGGATCCTATTTCTTGAGAATATCAAATTGATGAAGCCATAATCTTACGTTCAGGCGACCTTTTTATCCCAAAAGTGTTACGAACGTACCGTACCGTACATTGTGGTTGTAAAGAAAAACATAATGTCTGTCTTTTACTGAATAAAATTATTTACTTGTTTTGTTTAAGGCGTGTATATTATATTTTAACAGAGATTAAAAAAGCATCAACGGGGTTGGCTGTTCATAAACATACATAAGTGGAAAAATATCAACTAGAAATTACTGCTTTTTTTTACATATTTTTTTAATGTTATGCACTAGCATTACTAAAGTAAGGTTTAAATCCCTGTTACTGATATATGCAAAAGGGTCTATCATTTAAGAGTGTTAGTGAATGGGACGCCATTTTTCATACATAAGGAAAGGTCAACGCGTGCCTTCCATAGACAAAATATTTATTACCTGGGACTTACTGATTTATATAGAGATCTTTGGAGTATTAAAGCGGTGTATTCAGTACTGATTCAGCCAGTCCTGATAATAAATAAAAGACGAGAAAAACGTGTTATGTGCCTAAAATTCAAATGTTGTACGAATGCTGCGTTATAAATACAATCGTGTAAGAATTTGACTTGATTATAGACAGGACCTTTATTCCAAAAAAACACCTGAAATCAACTTTCCGTAGCACTAAAATCGAGTTTCGGAATTGATTAAGAACTTGAAATCCTTTTGCAATAGATGTACAATCCGTAGCACTTATTTCGACCTGCCGAGATTTTTTTCTCAATGAAATTGGATGTGATTGTTGAACGAAATTGGTTTTTGCTATAAGTTGTAATGGAGCGTATTAGAAATGTGAGAATGTTTGTAGAAGATAATATTTGGTGCGAGTGAATAGATTCTCTTATTGCCTGCTGTATGGTTGGTCATTTGATAAACGTTTTTCCAACATACTACAGACATTGAATACTAGATAGAGTATATTGCTGTTGGTTATTTATGACCAACTATTTGACTAATAAGTATTTAACTATTGTAGTTCGTCTATACTAATATTATGAAGAGGAAAGATTTATATTTTTGTATGTATTTGATTCACGCAAAACTACTGGGCCGATTTTAAAAATTCTTTTTCCATAAGAATGGTAATTTATCTGTGAGTAATATAGGCTACATTTTGTATTATTTTTAGAATTTCACGCGGGCGAAGTCGCGAGCATCAGCTAATTAATAATAAGTTATATGAAATAAGTCAAGTCATCATCATCTTGTCCTTGTCCCTATAGAGGGTCAGCACAGTATTAGGTGGTCTTTCATGCATTTCTATCAGCCGTCAATCTGATTATCTTCCTTTTTAAGCATATCCTCTTACACATAATCTATTCTTACTTTCTTCGGTCAAGTACAAACCACAATTTTATCTTTGAAATAAAATTTATTGCAATGCACTACTTTTATCGTCTAAGTTGTTTATTTTAGAAAACAATGTATGCAATATACTGAATTTGAAATGCAAATTCTCTTAGCGCCGCGTCTGTGTATGAGTGATTGGTTAAATTGAAGTGAAGTCTGAGAAAATGAATTTTAAATACGATCAAAAAATAAATGCAGCAGTTTCAGCAAAGAGTTTTATCGTGTTTTGTTACAGTAATGGAAGAAATTTCAGTAATTTGTTCTATTCATCACATTTTGCTTATTGCTATAGTCGAATATCAAATTAGTTAATTCAACTTTTCAATGATCCCATTTTTTTACGATATTATCAAATAAGAATGTATTCATTGATTTTCTATATTTTTGTATTAATTAATCTAATAATTAACTTTATTGACAAAACTTTACAATACAGAACTAAAGCTGGCATATAACAATAAGCAAACAAAACAATACGGTGTATGCCTTTTTGTGTTCGGAGTGTTTTAAATCCAGTGGACGTTTCTCTTTCATATTATTTTTTTTAAATAAAAATATCCTTTTGTTTGTAGCATAAACGATGAATAGAAAAATACCGATCATTTAACGTACATTTATCTACATTTTTAAATAAACTTAATTGATAATTTAGTAAAAGTCTTTTTCTAAGTTAAAAAGAGGATTTTTTTACTCAAACAATCAAAAATCCAACCAATTCTAACGCAATAGAAGTTTGTGGTATTTTATTGATTTGACTACTCTTCAAGGCCCATTTAATTTAACTAATCATACGCACAAACAAATCATAGGAGTCAAGGAGAATTCGACAACGAAAACAAGTTACATATCAAAAAATATATTACAACACATACATATGCATTAAAATAATCTATAACATGTATGTAATATAAATAGGTATATAGTTTGCTTAAATGAATTTTAACAACAACACTTTGTGAATCGTTAATCCTAAGGATGCCTAGGTCTTATCGCTTTTACACTGTAAGCCTCTTTATGTGCTCGGGTTACCATAAATTGAACTAAACACGATAATCCTAAACGAAGTCTTAATAGAAAAGAAACAAATGTATTTTATGTCTGATATAAATAAAGTTGTTACTTAATCAAAGATCATAGAAGTCGACTTCTACAAACAAAAAAATCGAAATGCCCATATTCCAATAAAATTTCTCAGAAGAATACGAATCCAATGAGTCCTTGGAAAGCAGTGAATAAGTTTCTATCACTCCACAGGGATACGCAGAACTGTTACTTCGTTCCACGATAAATTACTTATGCTAGTGATAGACGATTTTGAGAAGGAAAAGAAGAGCGCCTTCGTATTTCATTTTCTAATAAAGTCTCATTTAAACGTTGTAAAGAGATTTCATTCATTAAGTTGAAAGCTATTCAAATCTTTAAAGTTGCTTACCTTGAACATATCTATGAAAAAGTTTAAATTCCTTGATACAAGGTCACCTGGAAGGAGCTTTTAATTAAATTAACGTCTTCATATAATCTCATCGTATGTCTAAGAGTGTTCAGAAGTTCAATTTGCTAATGGAGTTGCTCGGCGTTTAGACGCAGCTACGAACTTGACACTCAGGTACAACTTTGACTACTTCACGTGTTCTTAATGTTTCCTGAAAATATGTATACAGAACTTAGTAACTTTTTGAGTAGAAATTTTAGAAGCCAACTTTCGTTTCATCTTTTTTCATTTCATGTTTAAAATTATATTCTAATAAAAATGTTTAATAACAAAATGATAGTATAGTATCTATGAAGTGAATAACAAATTGTTTGTTAAATCATGTATTTATTTACAGTAATAACAGCGGAAGATAGTGATGACGCCCCCAGTCTTCGAGTTTTAGCAAGATCGTCTGTGTACAATGCCGGAGAGAAGAAAGCTATTTACTGCAAGGGAAAAAATCTTCAACAGGTTAGTAACTAAATAAATGATTTTTTAATTTACAGTTCAGTTTAATAGTGCTAAATTAAATCCTAGGATTACGCATGACTTATTATTGAATTTGGTTCAATCTATAATAGTAGTCCTTGCTATTTTTAATTGTTTTCTTGTAGAACTTAGAATGGTATTCGCCCTCCGGCGAAGCCGTCGAGGGTCGATCTACCACAAACACCAGGGTGTACGTAGAGAGGCAGAAGAATGACAGCCTGCTGCCTCTCATAATTCACAGCCTAAAGATCGAAGACAGCGGCAACTGGACTTGTAAAGCTGGCGAGCTCAATGAAACTATTGAGATTCTAGTAGGAGGTTAGTTTTTTGTTAAATTATCTTAATATCTGATAAAAATCTTAAGATCCAATAAAATTGTGCTGTTAGAGTTAATTTATTACGCTAAATGAAAAAGATTTTGCAAGTTCACCAAAATAAAAGACAACTTAGTATTTATTATCAAAACGTTAAAGTTACTTTAACATTTTAGAAAGAGTCAATATTACAAATCGCTTTGAGAGCTTCGAAGGTGAAGAAGGCAAATCAGTCAAACTAAATTGTGAAGCAAAAGGAAAACCACAACCTGTTGTGCAATGGTACAAGGATATTCAAGTATTATCTGGTAATAAACATACATTAATTGTACATTTGACCAAAATTGCAATATTACTAATAACGTTTTATTATATTTTAAAGATAAATCCAAGAAATACGTTGTAAGGAAGATTAGGGATAATTATCAACTAGAGATCAAAGAACTAAATCATAGAGACACTGGTGAATATGTGTGCAAAGTTACACAAAACTCTCTGCGATATTACACGGACAAACGAGTACAGCTTACTGTTCAGCGTAAGTAGCACAATAAGTTTAACTCAACAATAAATTATATTAATGATGGACGTAAGAGAGATGATATTTATTGTTTCAGATAAACCGATCATGTTTAACAGTGACACAGAAGAAATTTATCCAACATCAACATATAGAACAGAGGAAGTGTATGCAATTTTAAATGAAACGTAAGTCTGTAAACATAATAAAACTTATTGAACACTCAATTTTGTACACTTTAAAACAAAAGAAGAAAGTACATATTTAGACTATTGTTGGATAACTTATTATCCTCAGAACTCAGGATATTTTTAGAAATATCTTTTCTGTACTTAGAAAAATAAGAATTTTTCAGTCGACTTTTGAATTTCAGAAAGAATATTTCGTGCAGTGCTATTGCTCACCCAGTTCCAACGTTCCGTTGGTTCAGACGATATGAAAATGGTTTTGAAGAGCCAATTGAAGACGAAGATATGGTAATGTACTACATAATCCAAGTAAAACCAAGTGTCAACTACCACATAATTTAATTTGTTTTTTTTTCTGTTAGGTGGTGACGTCACCCCGCGGCAACGTCTCTGTTCTAGTGCTCAGGATGTACAATGAAACTATTTACGGAGAGTACAAATGCACTGCGAAGAATCTAAAAGGGGAAGCTTCGATTGTATTCCACGTTACTGAAGGCAATAAACCAAATCCTCCCGATGAAGTAAGTCTTACTGTCTTACTCAGTCACTAAACAGTCACTTAAGCATGATTTCCTTTATTTAATCTTCCCTAAGGGACAGAGAGCTCCAGTATTTTATGCTGTCTAACCAACAAATATATTATAATGAATTAGGCATATCGTACTAAATAATACTTGTTTGTTCCAGGCGGGCGTGTACGCGTCCAATGTGAGCACAATAACCTTCAACGTGACCTGCTTCACTTGCAATATGGATTTTGAATCTGAAAAAGCTCCCGATCCAGAAAACCTTGTTGTTATTGGTATAAATACTGCATTCACTTTATATTAAAACAACGAGCATAACTTAAGAGATAGTATGACTGAAGAGGCAGTAAAAAGGCGTTACGATGAAGTATGTGATACAAAAATGAGTGTATGTACAAGAATGAGTTGTTTTATCCTATAGCGCGAAGTAGTTTACGGTAGTCTATTTATGTATGGTGATCACTTTACAAATGATTTGATTGATATACATTTTATTATTATTTAATTCTACGACTGACAATATTACTTTAATTTCAGGTTACTCATTTGAGCTAGTACCGGCGCGAGAGGGTTTCCTTCCCGAATGGGACACTGCTTCGCTGTTCGATATTGACATTGAAAATGGCAATGGTAAATATATTTAAGAGAAGAGTTTATAAGAAATCAAAGACTATGTTGACTACTTTTTAATTATGTGCAGAAACGCTGTTCACGGTTGGCCCCCTGCCAAACAGCACGACCTTCCACGCTCGAGTGCGGACGCGCAATGCAGCCGGCCACTCGGAATGGGTGGACATCATCTCCGCTGATATTAGAACCACGGACAAAGCTATCAAATTCATTGCGTCACTAACGTTGCTCATCGCAGCTCTTCTAGCTATAGTCAATATTTAAAATGTTGACCGTCAATGTTTGCATAATAATTTCTTAAATTCTTCAGGTTATTTTTGACATATTCTATGTTGTAATTTCGTAGTTATTAGTTGATAAATGTTGCAACTATTTGTTAACAACGCTTCGAAAGTGATGAATGTGTAGATATAATAAATATAAATGTTTAATAAAAAACGATGTTTTATCTAGTCGCTACTATTTCAACAGAGTTGTAACTATATCTATGTCCGTAAACCAATTCAATTTCATTTTAATTAAGAAATAATTAAGTTACTTTTAAGTTGTACGAATGCATTCCACGCCTTGTGTAAATAAAACGCAGTTTATGTTAAGGTGTCTATTATTGCAAATTAAATACGTGTTCATATATATATAAAGGCCTAAATTTTAAAATTAGGTTATATGTAAAATGTTTCCTTAATGTAAGAAAGAAATAGTAATTAAAAGACTAATTCCTATCTTACTTAAAGTGAACATTATTTAAATGTTTAAGTTTCATATATTACGTTTGTGTAGGTGCACAGTTTGCGTCCATGTTTTGCTTTCGTAGATTTAAGGGGCGCATTTAAAAAAACTACTGACCAAGTGCGAATTATACTCAAATTATAATTTCAATAATATATATTTTAATTAAATTCCTTGGTCACAAATTATTACAAATACATATAGTACATTTCTGTCAAAATCGCGAGGTTGTATGTTACAAGTTTTTTGCAATAACTCCACCGAACATCATATTTACAGAATTCATTTTCGTATTCAATTATTTAATTTCACATTTCATTATTTTCCGTATCTGTTCATTTAATGTTATTTTGTAAACTATTACATTAAGATATTAAGTTATTGTTCTTTATTTTATAAGATAGTTACGTACATAATTATATAATTACAGACAAAGTAACTCTTTATATAAAAAACTACGACAATATTAGTATGTTCAGAAATAATTATACCAAAATCTTTTTTTAAAATTAAATAGTTAACATTAATTGCCTTTGTAAAAAAAACTTAGATTGATTGAAATTCAAGTTTGTATCAAAATCTAACAAAGATTGGAAGTTTGCAAAAAGTAAATTAAATTCAAACGACGATTAAGAACTGGCAATTTCTCCAATTGTTATAATTGCATTTCCAGGAAATAACTAAAAGATGTGAGTTTCTTGTAAATAAGAAGCGAAAATTTAATTTACTTTTTTGGATATGAATGTTGCAGCGCCTGATTCAATTAACTAGTTTCGTTGGTCAATTTTAGATATCGCTGTATCCGTAGTTTTCTTAAACTTAGATATCAAATGTATACAGGAAGACTGAATTTGCTGTAGATATTCTTTCAATTGCGTTTTTATATAGTTTAAAATGTAACGATTAATCATATAATATTTTTAACACTGATGTTGCAATGGCGTGCTTGTAAAGCTGCATTCAAAAACATATTATAAAGTAATTTAAAATACGTGCCAGATGAAAAATTATTTAAATAATGTTGATACTATTGTTTTTAATTTAGTGCTTAAAAATTGCACTCAACAATTAAAAGTTTATTCCATTGTTTGATTATGAAATTTTATAAAAATGACTTAATTAAAAACATTTCCAAAATCATTTTGTATATAGGTTATAATTCAACTTCAGGTATACACAGATTGTTATAAGTGTTAACACATATTCTGCCTCCAATAAAATGGTTTACACATTAGCATTGTTTTATTTCAAACTCATTTATAATTCTACCAATTATTACTACTATATTTGGTAATTTGCACAGAGCATTTGCGTCGATCATATCTATAAATCATGTGGCAGCTTTCGCTTTGCCACTATGATAAAAATATTTATGACGTAACGAAAAATTTTGAAACGTATTTAAAATTTCGGTTATCCCTCACCAGATCGAAACGTGTCTATTACATATTCAAGCCGGCAGCCATCAAAGCGCTTTGTGCGAGTTTCAATACGAGACGTAGATACCAAGCAGTCGTTATAATATCTACCATATTCTACTTGATTGAATCTGTACATCAGTTTTTTGAAGCATGTCAGTTATGTAATAAACTCTTTACTTACTAATATAAGTCCTGCTATTACGTGAAAAAAGTTTCATAGACTTTGTTGAATTTTTGTTTATCTTAGTTTTTCTTTTTTAAATTCCGCGACTGCCCTGAAAAACGCCTAAACTCAAATTCAATAATTATCATAATTTCTCGTTTTATCTCTATAATTGTAATCTTTAATCAACCTCTTATTTCCGAGGTTGTTAAACAAAATCTATGTAAAGATGTAGAATATAGAGTTAATGTTTCAAGTATCATCTAAATGTGAGCATATTTAGCAATATTACATCTAATATAATATTTAAGTATTAATATTAAACGTAACGTTATTAAACCGGTTTAGAGCGCCAGGTGCGTTGAAGATATTACATCCGTTAACAATATTCAGATGAAAAATTTCAAAATTTAGTATGTTGAGGCTCAAGCGTCTTTTCGTTTTTGATTTATGCCTATTTTTACAATATCCATTTAACAATTTTAGAGACTACGAGTTACATTGACGTCTATATCATCACCTACGTCTATATCAACGTCGCCGCCTACACCTATGCCTATACTAACGCCCACGCATACGCCTACATATATGTATACTCACAAATACGGTCACTGCTCACATTATACATTTTTTAAAAACAATACTGAAATATAATAAAGTCATATTACTACTGATAAACAATAATATAGCATTATTCGAATAATAAATGAGCGCGGCCAAACGTGATGTTTAGATGCGGCGCGAAAATGTTTAATTGCATTCAAAATGTTAACACAGCTGTTACTACACTCGCTATTATTGGGTATTCTGTTGTACGTAAACAGTTGTGAAATAGTTTATTATTAAAAACATGCTTTGATATAATTGATTGGCAGAAACCAGAGTTTAGAATTAAGATGCATTATTAAATCTTTCAATTAGAGTCTATTAAGACATATTGACATGAAAAATGATTTTAACATTTTAATAATCTTAGTGAATTTCAAACGATGTTATAAATGTATGTTTTATAAGCTTTTTGTTTCTAAATTTTGAGTATAATTTCAGCTAACGCATGTGCGATCACGTTTCTATTACGGCGTCCTCAAATATTGTTAAAATTAAGAGCGTACGTCGATAGCAGAGCATGTCTAATGTGTTAGTGTAGTTTAATTAAGTTAATGTTCAAATATGTGTTAGTAAGTAACACATAATTTGCTATTTTTATTAGATTTTAAACAAACTAAAAAGTATCAAATAAATTCTAGTTAGGCCAATCAAGTTTTAAGCAAACTGTCCAACTTTTCTAAATCTATTTGCAAAAAACGGAACGATCCGAAAATATGCAGATCAATAAAATAGGAATTCAGCACAAGACTTGATTCAAATGGAATTCAATTACATGCTTCTAAAGAGAACGAGGGATATTTTTTGTTCCTGTTGGCGGCTAACAAACGCGTATTACCCTGCAGCGGTATGTAGATCTAAAGATTCTGTGGCTGACGTACGTAACCCTACTAGAGTTAACGGATATTTGGTTTAAACCGAGTTTGTTTAGTCACAAACGATACTTGGAGGAAAATTGAAGCCATTAATTTAGCCAGTTCATTGGACATTTTTACAAGTGATCATTCTAGACTTTGAATTTCTTCTTCTCTGCTTTACCACTCCTCTTCTCTGACCGCAGCCTTCTTTGGACATTGGTGGAAGAGGACAATAACAGCAGTTCTTATGCATAGTCGATTTCGTAGGCAGTTTGTCCCGTTTTTCGTAAAGTGCATTCTTTTATCTTAAATTTACTGACTGTTCTTTTGAATATCGGATATTGATCTTTGTAAGTGGCACATATTTGGAAGCTCTCTATACTCGTCCGATACGTGCTCACATGGTCGTACATAACATATCCGCTCCACATTTCAGTCACAATCGTGAGGTGGATTCTTTTCGATGATTTCTTTTTGATACGATACTAAATTTTAACTACAGCTTCAAGCTTATTTTACAATAGACATATATCCATACTTTAATAATAGTATACCTATTAAAGATGAGGGTCGATATTTAACTATGATAGATCCTAAAAAGAGCGCTTTTTGATGTAACACGACTAAATCTTGTGTTTGCAATGGAATTAATAAATACAACACCATTGATACTGGCACGAGGTCGTATAGGACAGGCGATGTTTTCGTTCTCTTTTGCAGGAAGTCAAGATAAACATTGGGTTGCTCCAGAGAAAGTTAATAAACCCATAATACTAGAAAAATAATTTTGAATATCGACCAATCTTTAAACCTTAAATCTACGTAGTACCCTAACAACCGTGGCTTTGTAATTAAATCAGCTTATTTGATTTCCAACAACCAAAGTCCTGGTACGTGAGATATTCCAACGAATCTAGCATTTCCAATTATATTAATACCACGTTTATATTTCCAATCTCTGGTAATTTGATTTTGGATGGTATTTGCTACTAAATTATCTATTACGGATCTTCATAAAGATTCAATGTGGTTTTTCCTTGTTTTAATAAATTACTTTAGCCTTTAATTAAGACTTTAAGAAAATAGCTTTAAGGAAATATGAAGAGTTATTAGCATGAAGTTTCTGGAGAGGTCTCATTATGCATCAGATTTGCGTCGGGCGCCGCCGCCGCCGCCGCCGCCGCCTGCCATCGACGCCGCCTTGTTTCTCTCGATAATAACTTGTATTAATTATTACAAAATAAAGATTAGTTAAAATGCAACTTGAGGAGTATATCAAAAATCATTGAGTTTTAACCAAACATAATGAAACATTATGAATATTTAACCATTACAACAACTAAATTTGTTTCCATTGTTAGAAATTACGCATTTATAATATTTTGTTGACACAATTTATGATTTGTGGTTATAGGAAATCCGCACGCGTTGTTTATATCCTTATTAACGCCTATAAATGTATCCTATTTGCTAAATAAATGACATTCGAAACTCATTATTGTAGACAGTTATATTGTACAGCTTTGTAACCACATGAAAATTTCATTTAAAATCAATAAATTGGTTTTTAAGGGTATTTTATTACATGTTAGCTGTCGTTTACGTCTTCATGTTGTTGTGAAAAAATAATATTGTTTAAAAGACTGAAAGGAAACCACAGCATGTTTTTTTTTAAGTTTTGAAAATAGAATCTCACGGCTTACCAACATGTACTCGTATTTAGCTAAATGTTCCGTCTAGGACAGAACTTAGTCTTGCCTTGTCTAAATGTCCCAGTAAATGAATAGCATTAAGCTTCTAACGACCTCAATTGTATTCACTAACTTACGAAATAATCGAGCATTGTTTAAATACTCGTGAAAATTGTTAAGTCATAAATGTACTTTATGATGAAAAAAAGTGACGCAATTGGCTTGACCACCACCATCAGATAGCTCGTTCCCACCGAGGGGTTTGGAGACTACCCTCAGGTACGGTGACTAGGGCTTTGTCAACCACGCTGGTTCACTACGGGTTAGTTGACTTTACACGTATCTTTGAATTTCTTCGCCATATGTGCAGATTGCATCACGATGTTTTCCTTCACCGTAAGAACGTCAAGTATTGACTTGTTTCTTTTTAATTATTTTCGTTATAAAGAAAGCAACAGTGGAAATAAAGCGAGTCATTAAAATCAGTCAGATAGCCATGATATTCGGAGTCGTGTTCAGTCTAGCGCTACGCAATCTCTGGCGTACATGTACGTAGGAGCGCTATGTTTTATAACTAATATATCATACGAGCTAATAGCAAAGGGCTTTATTTTTTACACTAGTAATTCGAAACTCAAACACTGTCTCTTAAATATCTCACGTAGCACACATACATTGTGAATCCAGTCTTTATTGTTTAACAGAAACTATTACACTAATTGATATTTACATATTCCCATCAATACATATATTTTATTAATAACTGTAAGTTTTCATTTAAATACAAAGACGACGAAAAATAAAAACCCCGCTAAAATATTAACAATGACAAAATGGTGTTTCATTTTTTTACAAAAGACATAAAACCGCTTAACAGATTAAAGCAAAACATTTCAGGTCAAACCAAGGGTTGAATTTTTTCGCAGAATGCACTTATTCCTGATGGAATTCAATTACGGTTAAAGGACAAAGAGGAAAAGTCGAGCGCTACCGGCTGAAATAGAATAAAACTGTTCTCCGCTGCACTGCACTGTACTGCTGTAGCAAATATTGATTTTACACTTGTAATTGTGATTTGAGTTGAAGAATATTTTATATAGCATTAACAATTATAAGCGCAGGACCCGTTATTGAGATCTTGGTGCGGTAAAATTTAGAAGGATGATTTTTAATATTGTTTGTATCATATTATGCACGTCTAGGCAATCATTTCGCAATTGGAAATATTAACTATTGATGGTTTAACCATAGTTTTAATGTACCAATTCATCTCCCTAGTTTCAACAAAAATTATACTTTAAAATGAAAATCGTTTTGTTTTTTTCAATTATAATAATTTATTGAAAAAAGAACTAGCAACTTCTGGTTTCGAAATTTTTATTTTATGTTCAAACCGTTAGCTGTTTAAAAAGCCAATTAACTTTTATAGCTCTTAGAGTTATAATCATACATCAAAACTGCGCACTCTCGCAACTGCACTGTATTAGCGTCATTGTTTTGCAATATTTTATAAAAATAAAATGAAAACGTTTGAAGTATTCGGAAACATTTATAATCTACGATACTCCTTGTTCGAGGAGAACTATTTTAAACAAGAACATTTATTATTGTTACGTATTATTTATGTAATATAGTTTACAAGTCTTAAAAAAACAGTAAAATATAAAAAAAAAAAACATTGTATATAAATATTGTGAGTCCATTATGAAAACATATCACTGCACTAATCTTACTTTTTACTAATATTATTAATGTGAAAGTTTAGATATGGGTGGATGTTTGTTAGAGTTTGTAGCCTAAACAGTTGAACGAATTTCAAATTCAATCCCACGCGAACGAAGTCGCGGGCGAAAGCTAGTATAATTATAATTAGAGGTTAATTTTTACAGGTGTAATTTTTATCAACAAACAAAAACTTTACGTAACTATTTTTCCTTATTCTGATTCATTAAACAATACCTTTATAACTTCGTAGTAAGTATATTTTTGAATTTCGTAATTCAAACTTTTGTTTGTTATATAAAGTTGTAAGTTGTTATTGGTGTTGGAAAATTAATTAAGACTCCGAGAAACAGTTCTTAAATTAAATTTCAAATAAAGTTATATCCGAGAGAAAATTAAATTAATGGCTTCGCACGTTAAAACAACAAAACATTACTGTTTATTATTTCCAAATATCACTTTCGTATAAATTAAAATTTAAGGAATCAAAAAAAAAATCCGCTTCCTACTTCAGATTGTATATAATAAAATACTTTAACCATGTAGTTATATAATTTAGTAGTAAAGTTAGTGCAATAACATGTACATTCTGCAGAAATGTGTAGGAAATTAATATTTTCGTACAAGTAACAATTAAACAACATTTTGGAAAGGGTCAGCAGCGTTGTAACAGCAAGGGAAATGTTGGCTAAGCTCGCACTTGTAGGCTGACAAGCTTAATCATAGTAACATCTTGCGACAAGACCGATATCCATGTTTATTAAAACACGAGATACACTGAAAGCCAGTCATTTCAAAACTGCCGATAGTAGGTAAGAAGGTACAGGTTAAAACATTTATATTTTATTAGATGTTGCTCGCGACTTCGCCTGCGTGTTATTATAAAATAATGAGAAAAATGTTAGCCATGTAGTCTATGTTACTCACAGATAAATAACCTTTCTAATGGTGAAAGAATTTTTTAAATCGGCCCAGTAGTTTTTATGTGAATCGAATACATACAAAAATACAATTTTTTATAATACCATATTACTTTAGATGTAGGTAACCTTCTTCTTACCATAATGCAATAAAATCTGTGAGGACGATGTAATGTATTAGACCTTATTTATTGGATCTTATGGCTATTGGTTTAACTGGGCTTAGTACATCGAGGTCCTATTAATTTGGTAGGATTACAGTATTGCTGTTTCGCATTGGCTTAGTATTTAGACGTATACTTTTGACAACTGACTCATTTATACATCGTATAACATATTAAGTTACTAATTAACAAATATTCAAAAGTAAAAAAATCAAATGTTAAAACCAAAAAATATGAAACTAAAGAAACAGACATCAATATCCATGAATTTTGTTAGTCTGTATGTATCTACGAATGAAAATTGATATATTTCGTGTATCCAATACAGCATGTTTAACAAACAAATAGGAAAATCAATGCAATATAAATCCGGAAATTGTTTTCACAACCGGAAATGACTAGCCTAAATCCAACCATACTACCAAAAATTCAAACCCTTCGAACAATATATAACCTTATGTATTATGCTGGACTATAAGAGCGTACGCACAACTTTAACTAAACCATTGCAGGACTGTTTAGTCGCGCTTTGATTCTTGATTTCATATGGTGGTCACACTTTGGTTTTTAGTTGTGCAAATAAACATTTGAATGGCCTGCAAAGCAATCGACAATCGCACAGCAGTTGTGAGATATTTTACTCAAAGGCGTGCGGGCGCTCCTAAAATTAGTGTCACACCTATAAAAGTCATAAAAGCATTAATACAATGGCTTACATACAATAGGATCACACGATAAAATTGGCTCAAAAAGCCTATTGCATCCACAAATGTAGAATCTATATTGGTTATTTATCTTCAAAGCAAGTTCATTATTATGAAGTAAGTTTGCAAAAGGTTGTCACTTGTCTCAAAGTTTGGGCTCTACTTAAATGTTCGATGTCGTACATTAGTAAGTTTGTTCACGAAGCTGTCACTCTTATACCATAATTATTTATTAAGATATACTCTAAGTTGAGGGAAAATAAATAAAAAGTTTTCTAAAATATCGATACTATTACACCCAGAAGTTAAATGTAAGGAATTGTCAAATAAATAACTCATATCTATCACTTGTTCAATGCTGTGGGAATTGACATGAGAAAATCCAGCCTTCAACAAACTTATCAGTAACTTTAAATATGGTAACATGCATCGACACATTATGTGTACATAATAGTTATTTGATCACTCGTATCCCACGTAATGCAACCTTTGTAATACGTAGGATATAATATACCATGATTTTTTTTTGTGTTAAAAACAGTATTAAAAGGACGCAAATTATAACCTAAAATACAACCTAAAATTTGGGTACTTTATCAAACAAAGTTGTTTATTTTATATTATTTAGGATTTAAAAATATTGCAATAGTTAATTACATAAGTGTGCTTTGCATTCTAGAGAGAAATCTACACATTTTATAGTAAAGTAAAATGTATTTCAAATGATACAAGCGATCGTTTCCGTGAAATAAGAATAAAATTTCCGTTTTCAAGCTTTGCATATATTTATTAAAATAAAATTTCATTTTACGTTTGCGTAATCCTTTTTCATGCGTTCATGAATTAAATGTTAAGTAACTATAATATCGCTGGACATTCGTAGATAATATCTTTTAGACTATCATGGGAAATATTAATATAAAATAAGGTGAAATAAATTTTATCTTGTGTATGAAATGAAACTAGAGAGGATAACTGATAAAAAGAGACGAGGTAAATATGACATTTGTTGAATTTAATAATATTGTAATTGAATGTGTACGTTGAACATGACGTTACGAACAATGTATCTCAACTTAGTTTCTGTACTTTTAACCAAGTTCGTAATTATAAATTATAACTTAAATGTACTTGTTAACGAATTCACAACTTGTACTTTATTTTGTTTTCGTAGGCATTGTTTTGTTTTCGTCATTTTATACAGAAAATAAGGATTTATTAATTTTGTTCCTCTTAAAACAGTTTGTTTTTAACGTTATAAATTCAAGTAAATTTACTTTGTTCAATATAAGAAATAGACGACGATCAATTTAATAAACATTTGTCTATTAAAATTCAATCTAGTTTTAATAGCTATAAAACACTTTTATAATATAACTAGCTTCACCCGTGACTCTATCCGCTAGTAATTATAAAACACAAAAGTAAGACTTCTCCCAGAGTATTCTCTACATCCGTGAAAATTTTCATCAAGATCCGTTCAGTAGTTTAGGCTACAAACTCTAACAACCACTATCTATCCATCCATCAAAGCTTCCGCACTTATATTAGAATGAAGTATAATTTACACTTTATATTTTTCTAATTTGAGCGTCGGTGGCTCAGTGGTTTGAACACTTGACTTGTAATCTACAGGTCTTGGGTTCGAATCCCGCTATGTACCAATGTGATTCTCGATTTTTCATATGTACACAATTTACCCGACGTTCTTACGGTGAAGGAAAACATCGTGATGCAACCTGCACATATCGGCGAAGAAATTCAAAGATATGTGTGTAGTCAACCAACCCGCACTTGGCCAGCGTAATTGACAATGGCCTAGTCACCCCCATATTAGGGTAGGCTCCGAGCCCCTCGGTGGGGACGTATAGTGAGCTGGTGATGATTTTTCTAATGTTAAAATATAGTCCAAGAATATCTATCATTTCTGTTCTTGTATCCGTGTGTGTAAATAGATGGACACGTTAATGTAAACATCGAATAGATTTGAATATTGAAGAACATTCATCTTAATGTAGTGCTTTGCTCCGATACAGCCTCTGTTCTCGAAGTCGCTTTCTTTGTGAATTAATGTAATATTCCACTAGTCTTGTTAAAGCGAAAACTTCAATAAGTTAATAAATCTATAGTAAAATATAAATTACTAGCTTCCGTCCGCAACTCCGTCCGCTTGGTAAAAAAAACAAAAAAGTAGCCTTTGTGTTCTTCCAGACTATCCTGTACATCTATGCCAAATTTCATCCATATCCGTTCAGCCTTTTAGGCTACAAACTCAAACAAACATCCATCCATCCAAACTTTCACATTTATAATATTATATAACATAATATAATATAATAAGATTAACATTATACTCGTAGTTTAACAACAATTAGCAAACTTATATTATATAACAAAAGAAAAACATTAATAAATAAGTAAGTAACAAACACGTTGGCATATGTTGTAATTACTTAACAAATTTATAAGATAATAAACTATTTTTTTTACTATATTTACTTACATCGATCAAATAAAACGTAAGAGATAAGGAAAATTGAGTGCAAAAGTGAGCGACAGATTATTAGAGCGTTTAGACGAGGGTATATCGATCTGATTGGCGACACTGGAAAAGGGTCACATAATCAGTAGTCGTATATCTTGACTAAGGAATGGAGATATTTAAGAGACTTTCAAAGTATAATGCTTTACGGATGAAGTTAAAAATCATACTGAGAAATGTTTGAAAGAACTGCGAAGACTTCGAATAGGGACAAGGGCATGCTGCTGATGATGATGATAATGGGTGAAGTTAATATATTAAAGGTAACGATTATCGCTGCTTCTTGTCTTATGTACGCTGTTAAATCTTTATTCGTCTGTAATGGTAATAAAAAAATGCTTCATTTACACGGTGCCCCAATAGTTGAGAGTTCTAGAGTTGTAAGCTGTCGACTACTACCTGTCTAGGATAATAGATTACGTTCGTCGTGAACTTCTGCAGCAACAAGTTTAGCAATTTCACCTCTGGTAATTCAACACGAAGTATTACCGCTGCCCGAAAATGCTTTTGTATATTTCCTGCGGAAGTCTATTTCTGTACGATCATACTCGGAAAGATATAACGATGCTTCCCACGCTACAAATGCGTAGGTGTTACCTTTTTTACAACCTTCTAAATTTAGTATTATCAGTCAGGTCATATTATAAATTAACTAAAATATAATGTGATAGTACTTACATATAATGTGATAGTAATAAACTTAAGTACATTTGTTAAGTAGCTGGTCATTTAAAAAATCCATTAAAAGTTTTAAAACGTTTAGATAAGGATAGCGGCACAGAAAAGCAATTAAATGTTACCATTTTTATTGGTCATCACAAAGGAGTGTAACTATGAAGAATTATGCCGTATATTATGGCTTTGGAAGTCCATGTAATTCTTAATTTTAATTAAAAATTGTTTATCGCAATATGAGAGATTTCATGATTTCTCATTGTTTTTATAATTGAAAATACAACTAAATATACCCACTGAAATTACAGTATTCAAATTTCATACACCACAAAATAATTTACTCAAACAAAAGCTTGAAAACTAAGCGAAGTTTTAAAACGCTGACCGTGATAAGTTAATGCCAAAGTTAGCGGCAAGTACATTAAATCACAACGAAAGCGCCCATTAACAGTTTAATTTGAGTTGTTGAAATTTTCTTGTTTCTTTTCAACAGCGCTGTAATCTCGACTGAGTACATCAAGGAACATTTAACTAACAAGAGTTATGTTGTGACAATATTGTCTAAATAATGATTGTCTTTGTAAAATTAACAAAGCATCTTTAATATTTGGGCAGTCCGCAAGAAACAATTGAAGTTAACGTAAGAATACTGTTTACTTATTTGCATTAGCGTTCTAATCACAAGAAGTTCCTGTCTGGTTTAAAAAGTTTTTAAGTATTACATTTAAAATAGTATATGGAAAATATTTTCACTTTATATCGTGTTTCTATGAAGCCCTGGAACGAGTATATTGCACGGGAACCTTCGACTGTTGTTTTACAAAGGTTTTCATTTTATTAAAAGCAATGTCGTTTTAAAAATTTTCTCTTGTGACATGTTACGAAAGTCATCTGTATGAAAATAGTTTCTAGTGAAATCACAAGTCGGTGTAGACCGCAGCTGCGCTAGTTTTCATTTCATATCACCGGCCACGACGCGACTTTGTTCACTAACTGTAATTGAATTCCGTCAGAAATAAGTGCATTCCATAAAAAAACTCTAACAAACTCGATCGGATATGCTTTTACACCGTTGAAAAAACTTTTTCGATAGTTATTTTAAAACTTATTTAAAAGTATCGACGTTTACTTGTCATTTGTATAATTTATTATTTCATTTTTACTACACTCTTAGAATGAACAATTATTGAACCTGTGAGATGTGATAGAATTTAGCTGGACCAAAATTATCCGTCTAATCTCGAAAACTAAGTACCAACAATTTTAGAACTGAGTGCATTCAAACACACACACTCTGTATCTTTATTATACTTGCACAGTTGTATAGATAAATGACTGTATATAATAGTATAGAGTAGAGCATAAGGCACTATTCCTTCGAGACCCGCTCAGATGTGATTACACGCGCTTGATCAAACGTGACTTCAAATATCACGGCCATCTAACTCCGAGAAATAATCTCTCGAATATGGTTTATTATTTTGCTTATTTATATATTTATTTTCATTGAAAAAAAAAGGTAATTCCCAGCTTAGATGTTAACGACAGCTGAATTCTGTATGTTATGTTTTCAAATAACACTTATAAATTACTTTAACATGCTTTAAGACAGATCTATACAAAATAAAGTAATAGGTAAAAACATGAAAAGATGTGGGATAAAGAATTCCATTACATATCTGAATATTATTGCGTTAAGGCTCCGATGACAGAGTGCCTATTCAAGCTGACAGCTATTAACACACAAATAAAATGATTATTTTTGCCTCTGTATGTTACAAAAATATTGACGAGATTATGTTAAAAATGTTAACGTCTTCTGATAGAAGTTGAATGTTTCATTATTAAAGAGTCTATTATAATATTATATCTTATAGTAAATACTTCAAGGCACTAGAGTGGCAGTGGACAAACTAAGTGCGCCGACAGTTCACATCAATTATCCGTCAACACGATGTTAATTAGCTGAAGAGATTATTGTTAGACCACCTGAAGTGATTAGATAAGCATCCAATAAGGAGTATATACATCTATATGTCCGGACAAAAGTTTATACATACAGATTAGATGTACATACTGACATATCATACTACATCAGTAAAATGTTGTTCTTGGTACTCTATAAATGTGCAACTCAGAGGTCACCTCAGGGTCAGGTAAGTCACGGAAAAGGATTCCTCAAGGCTTAGTTTACCTATTTAGCCAAGTTATTTAGAACTAGCTGTTTCTCGAGACTTCGTCTCTGGGAAAATAAAAAGTAATGAAACATCTGAAAACGTAGGTGTTAATAGTGAAGCAATGTTTCAAATTGGCCCAGTAGTTTTTCAGTTATTTCACTGCATTCAAAAATACAAATCTTTCCTCTTTTTAATATTAGTGTAGATAATAAAAGACGCAAATAACAAACCTTTTAACTTTCTACATATGTCTGTAGGAAGGATAATTAAGATTTTTCAGTGAAATTAATTTAAAAAGAAGAAATATGCGATTTTCCGTTTACTACGTTCACGTTGTGTACGTAAATATATTACTAAAATGAATTGAAGTGTATAATTTAACCTTTGACTTATATTACTTAGTACTTACTTGAACGTAGTTAAAGTTCTTGAGTCAACAGATGGTATTACATTAAGTTGGCGTCATATCAAGTGGAGTTAAGTTTGTGGTGAGCTATATCACAGATTAACGTGTTTGATAGTACACACGTGCCGTCTTGACACAGTATATGTTCTTAGCGTCCGTTTCCACCACCGAAACATTCAGAGCGGGCGCACACCTTTGTCTAAACCAACGCACAAATGCTGTACGATTGTCGATTGTTTCGCAACAAATTCAAATGTTTAGTTGCACAACTAAAAATCGAGTAGTGTGCGCACCTCAATATTATCTCATAGGAATCAAAACGCATAAAACAGTTGTGGAATAGTTTAGTCAAAGTCAAACGCTCTTAAGCTATACAAATTTAAGTATGAGACGATATGTTTGCTGTTACAGTGTTTTGTTTTCCAAAAGCAAAATAGAAGTCACAACATAGACAATAAAAAAACTTAAATCGGTATAGGTACTTAATTTTCTCAACTTACATCAACAAAACCGTTTTGTAAAGCTTTTGTAGCTTTTGTTTCTGCTCATGAGGTATAATCCGTAAACTTTGACTCGATTCATCTTAACATAAAATATAATTCAACATAATGAAATAGTGAATGATGAATGAGCCGGTTGATTCGAGGGGCTTTAAAACAGCGTTTCCGTCGGAGACGCCACCAATAAGCCGGCGTAAATAAATCATCTTGACAGGTATTACTTCGCACCTTGAGTGTTCCTGTAATTACGACATTTGTGTCATAATACGCCGGATAAAAATTATGACAAACTTCTTTATTTCTTAATATCTGTAGACTACAATTTCATCCTCACAAAATAGAAAAAATACTTAGCGTGTGTTTTTCTAGACTATGTTCTACATCGATACTAAATTTCATCCAGATATATAAAGCCGTTTGAAAAATACATAATAACAAGCAAAAATCCATCCAAGTATTCGCGTTTTTAATACTTCATTAAAAATAATTTAAATCTAACTGCAAGCTACTTTGCTACAATTAAAATTTAAAATGAAATAGCAAAATAACAAAGTTATGATGCTGGAACACTTTTTAACAAGAAGTACTGTTCACAATAGAAAAAAATTGTAATTAATAAAGACAAATTGTCAATAAGCAAGTGAAATTACTAGATTTTGTAGCTCTACGTAAGAATCGGATCTCGTTACCGGCAGCTGTGTTCGCCGAGCAACATAATCGGCGACTCATTAAGGCTAAAGTGAAATAGCTAATATAAATCTGGAGTGCTTCTCCATACTCTTATTATTACTAAATGTGTGGTGAAATTTCATATCAATATATATTCTAAAATGTATTTTTTATCTACGCACATGCATCTTAGATAGTTATTCGTTAGCGTCGTGACTATTGATCATTTCAGGTGACAGCTATTTCGTTTGTCTCAAACTTTCAATCATACTTACTTATAATATAAATGCGAAAGTTTAGATGGATGGATGTTTGTTTGAGTTTGTAGCCTAAACGGCTGAACAGTTTTCTATTAAATTTAGTGTGGATGTAGAGAGTAGTCTGAAAGAACACATTGGCTACTCACTTTTGTTTTTTTTTTTTAATCCACGTGGACGAAGTCGTGATCGAAAGCTAAGCTCAATTAAAATAGTTTCTCACCTGAAGAATCAAAATTGTTTTTGGTTTCGTCATTATTTCTTACTTTACACGGTATCGCAACGCTTCAGCTAGAATATAAAAACATGAAATCCTTAAAAGTTACGTAAACGAAGCTTAACGTTTCACATCGCGTATACTTTGACGTTAATTACAAAGAATATTTAGTTACCTGTTTGCTGAGCGCACTAATAGAGGCTTTTATACACTTTTTTCTAAAGTCACATTCCTTTACTTGAAGATCAATTTTTTATATGTTTCATTTTATTTGATAAAAAAAGAGTTTTATTGAGTTAGAATTTCATGAACTTATCTATTCAAAGATATTGTAACAATGTATTATTATTCCTAGAAAATCGATGTTTAAGGAAATATTAACATGAAGCATTGGGTAATATTATGGCAAATATTAACACAAAGGTTCTGGTAGAGTTCACAGGTACTGTTTTGGTTCATTTTAGAAATTCCGAGCGCAAAATTATGTTCATGGAAAACTTATTTTTAAATGCTTTCATTCAATTTGCTTTGTTTATGTATTTAAATGGTTTTTTTATATAATACCAAAACCATTTATTTCAAAAAAATATCGCAATCATTATTTATTTAAATTAAAAATATTCTAAATTATTCGCAAGAAAATTTAGTTCAATGGCATAAATACTTGATCACATTCTAGATATACAATAGCAGCTCCCAATGAGAGAACATAATTTTGTTTTTGGCGAGACGAGATGGCGCCCGTCTGACCTGGCCAACCTTGTCTCCGACCTAATTTCACTATGTCAGATGCTATACGCGTCATTTCAGTTATGTCATACTTTAATAAAATAAATAGCAGTAAAACTATTTTTAAAAATTAAAACTGAAAAATTTCCTTAATAAACATTTGACAGTTAGTCTTAAAAATGTTACTGAATTGAAAATAGCTTTTATAATTATTTGTATTCACAATAAATAGATTAAATACCATTTTAGAAGTATCGAATACGAAGCTTAACTCTAAGCTTTGACGATTGGTCAATGACTATTTTCATCAATAAATTTCATGGAAGGTATTTTCTACGTAAATGTTTAATCTATCCCGAACAGACTAAGCTTGTCTAGCTGTCTCGGCAAATGCATAACATTAAGCTCCGGGCTACCTGACACGGATATATTCACTAACTCGTTATTAAAGCCACATCCAAATTTACGTGTTAGGTATTTTACGTTTAAATTAATCGACACTACAGTTCATAACAACAAATCGATCTTTTGTACGATTCTATTTGAAATATGGTAAATTGAAGAACAAAATGTTTTTTTTTTTTCAATAAAAAAGTTACATGTAGTTCGGGAATCGGACGACAGGAGTAACTCATTTGAATGATTATAAGTCACCAAATTAAGTTGATAAACTTCTGATCTTTGCATATGATCCATATCTGAACTTCCGAACACGAAGATTATGAATAACTCTCTACTTATCCGCATGCACGGAAACTTGTGCTCAATTTAACTAAGGTTCATTACTTATCGCAGCAAGTACTTTAACTTAGTGTCGTGTCGACTTCAAATTTCATAAGCTTTTCATTTTCTTTCTTATAACTCTACAAAGTTATGAAAGTCTGAATTAAGCCTTTAATGTTTCACGATTTCTATATAGATTGTCGTAAATCTGAGAAAAGGACGTTAAAAAGGCTTAATTTCAATTGTGCAATTAATTTAATATTCTTATTAAAATATATAAGAAAAGTTCTAGCTTCTTTGATCATTAATGCACTTTGAAAAAAGCTATTATCCTATCCGGTCAAAATAAGCGTACATGGAGAAAAAATACTAGAAAATAAAATTCGTCCAGACTCTATTCTATGGATTTCTTAAAATGCGATATGGACCCCTTAAAACGCACCTTACTTTTAAACCAACTGACCTTGCTATAAAATATACAGTAACACTATATGTGTATTCTATTAATGATTCATGTTATGATAAATATAAAATGTATTGCACATAGTTGCATTATAAATTTGTCGAGGTTTGTGTAAGGAACGTGCTCTACGACCTCACTCGTACCTCTATCACACTACCCTAGTTTATCAAGTGGCTCACAACGCGTCACTCGCTATAGCCTTAACTAGCTATTAACTACTTAGATAATTGTGATATTTATGACAAAACAATGACATACATATGGACACGTATTCCATAATCTAACCCGATTTTCTTCCTTTGACATCAATACATACATATACATATTAATACAGCAATAAAAGCTATACACTGCAGCTTGTTTTACAAAAAACATATTAATGCACAGACTATAAATGCACAGAGAGAGAATATACATGCACAGACCTTGTTTTTCTTTTTTTTCTCCTTTAAAAGAATTGGTTGTATATGAACAGATACAATGTAAACTTATTCTAGATGATTGTAATTATTGATCTTAGTTAATGTGTGGAGAGACATTAGGTATGAGGGTGGCTAATATTATCTGCGTTGTAATGCACGTTAACAGCTGAGATTTATAGGGTTGATAAGGCTAAGTTGCTTAGCTACGTACCATAGTATCTACATAACGATAGATTATCACAATTAATATGAGTGAATGTTATTATGGAATTAATTTAATTCAATAATGATGATTCTGAATTTCTAAAACGTACTTTAAGCGTTTCACTTTATATTTTGTTGTTCGTAAATAAAAAACCTCATAATTTTGAAAAGCTGAATAGCTTTAAGCTAATTAAATGATTAACGCTAAATATCAACTCTGTGTGACTTTATTGTTCTTTTAAGTGCAATTCCATTGAAACTATGTAATTTTTTATACTGATTATAAAGCTAATTACTGTTTAAAATGTTCCCATAAATATATGCTTCTTCCTACAATGGTAACATTGAATCAATTCAAACTGTTAATTGTAATTTTTAGACTTAAGTACGTTAAATTCTTATTCCTATATTAAACAGTAGTGGCTACTCTATAAGAGTGAAATATATATGTGGACGTAGCAAGTGTATTCCTGGAAAACAACGATACTGTGGGGAATCTATTCTGCAACAGATAAGTTGTAATTCTAGGTAAACGATATGGGAATTTATTTCACGCGAACTTTAAATTTCTGTTCACTTAAATCAACAATTCTTAAAAATACAAAATGTTATTTATTAATCTTCTAAAAATACTTTATATTTACTTTGGTCATATATGAACAGAATAATATCATTTTTTTTAATCTTTTGCAACGATAACACAAAACAGGAGGGCAAAGATATTAATTCAATTTATCTTAAACATATAAAGAACTAACTGTTGTCCACGTGAAATAAATGATTCCATGAAAATATATTTTAGCTAAGCTATAGCTTATCTTATTGAGCGATAATGTAGCTCTTTAATGGTGAAAGATGTCGTGAATCGACCCGGCAGTTTTTGAGTAATTCCAATACATACAAAAATACAAAACTTGTCACCTTATTTTATTGATATAAACGAAAAGTACATAGAACTTTTAGCGTGTATATCTACAGTCACTTAATTTACGGCGCTGTTAAATAACTGTGTATAACGATGGGAGAACTGCCCTCGATTCCCATTTCAATTTTAAAAGGCTGTAGCAATAACAAAGGGCAGTTGCATGATTACCAGCGCACAAACAAACACTTGCTTACCACAAAGGAACCTTGAAAGCCTTTTCATCGCTTCCAACATTCTTTTGAAACAAAGAAATTTTCTAATGAACTAAGAACAAGGTCTGTTTATACAATTTAAATACCATCTACAAATCTAATACTGCTTTAATTCTGGCACCCATTTTGATAACAGTAAAGATGTAGTGATAGAGAGATACCTAAATATAATATTACAAAAGAAATGAAAACTAGCTCCCGCTAGCGCAAAGTTTTGTTAAGTTAAATAGTTTGTAGAACTCCACTGTGTTGTCAGAATAATGTCGCCATGTGATAAAAATGTAAGTCTTCTTAGAAAAATATTTCAATTATTTGCTAAACTTTGCAAAACTGTAAAAGTATTTTTATAACTCAATATAATTAGTATAATTAATTCTTTTTTTGAGTAGTCAAAATATACAGGTTACATCTGTATTAATTGCGAGTTTTGGTTAAACAATATTTTAATTAAAACAAGCCAAATAGAAAACTCAATTTTGTTTATGTACAACATCCAAAACAGAATTGTTCTTTCGAAACAAATTATGAGTTTTGGTACAGAGTAAATTTCACTTCATTAACAATTAGAAACTTTTTGAATATACAAAGAAACAAAATGAACTACAAATTATTCTTGTCAATTTTCATTAAGAGCCATCAATATCTTTAACTGCAAATGTTTTAAACAAACTTTATACAATACCTTGAATTTTCATCTTCAATCTCCTGTGTATAACTGAGAAAAATAAACCAGGTTAAAATAGAATTTCAGTTAGTAAGAAAATCTCGCTCGTAAGAACTATATCATGAACAGCAATAAGTAAAAATTCTGCCCAAAATATACTTAAATTTGCATTGAAAGTGGTGCACGTGAACGAAGGAAAGTTATATTTCACGAGTGGAAGTTTGTAAAGAGCCCATTTTAAACCTTGCCGAAGTCAATAGTGAAAAATAGTTTAAGTTTGAGCAATTTTAAAAACGTCTTTCGTATTCCCCTATAGGGAGCAGAGTTATTGTACTTCAAGTTTGTTAATTTATTCATTTGGTATATCATATTTATTTCAATTGTTATAATCAGATAAATTATTATAACATTACAATCTTTTCTTACATTTCATAGTGCAACAGTTCTCTTCTGCTCTCTTGGTGCAACTTTAGAGGAGAATTTAATTGTCTTCTTCTCTTTCAATCAACTAATTGATATTTTTAATGGACAGTATAGAAAAATAAATTGTTGAATCAATCTGCAAAATAGTAAATAATGATCTACTTTTTAAAGGAAAACGCAATTATCGAATCTCTTAAAGTGTCAATGACGATTCCTTAAACTCAATTATACTAGAAAGATCCCTTGTCATAATTATTTTACACAATTAGCAATGTTTAAATACATAAACGCCTTGTCTTAAATATAATTTTAATATTTTAACTTAATGCTCAGGTAACTCGAGCTTTTGATGTCGCCTCCAAATAATATCATTTAATAAACGCCCTTTTCAAATTCTTTGTGGCGAGCATCCCCAGTTTGAACCTTTGTGAGTGTTAATTAATTTTAATTAAATACATTTTAAGATGATGCTTGAATAACATTTTTTGCCGGGAAAATATCATGAAAATAAATTCTTGTCGGAGTGACGCGCGGTTTGTAGAATTCAATTCCGAAGGCAGATCATATACACGGTAACGATCTTCCATTGAAGTCGAGCGTATGGCGGAGATAATGAAATGACAATCGCGTAACATTAGAAACACTGTCATTTGACCACCATCTTAATTGATAACTAAATATCACACTCTAATCGAATTGCAAACATTTCCAGAGATTAACCAATTGATTTTATAATAACAAAACACATCATTCCACCATTCAGATGACAACTGTCATCAGACATTCTATCGTCGTTTGGACATCTATTATGCACGATGCACATTCAGCCAGTACTCAAAATTATTAATTGCCAGTTACTTTAATCGTTCAAAAAGTATCAATCATTTCGCCCCGTTATGCTTATGTACCAATTTTAATTATTAGTTATGTATACAATTTAGTTATGTAGATTATGATCTGCACAAGCCTCAAAGGCCAACTCCACAAACTTCACCAACAAATCTAATACAAAACAAATAGAGCAGAACGTCTGAGGCTAGTAGTGAAACTTTGTTCATTTAGTTATCTAAATTTACTAAATCAAAGAAATCATAAAAATTGGAAAATTAAATTTAATATGCCCTTTTGATTTAATCACTTTTTTCTGATTTGAAAAACAAAATAGATAAATCCGGACTAACGTTAAAACAAAACACTAGTGATATTTTTTTAAACTGTGTACAATTAATTTTAAAGCATTGTAAAGTGTTTTTTTTTTGGGTTGATATTTATAAAAGCAATCGCTTAAGTTAAGGCGCGAAAGAATGAACCGTTCTCAGTTTCATTTGAATAATGTATGGAAAGCATTAATACTGAAAAAAGGGTTTATTTTAAATAAATGGTAGCGGTAAGCAAACATTACACTGTTTCAATTTTAAAATGTTGAAAACATGTTTCATTAAGTACTTGTAATTTGGAGCGAGCTATCACTTACTGGTTGAAACGTTACGTAGTTTAAATGTCGATTTAATTCCACTAATAACATGACAAAATAAAATTTAAAAACATTGATTTAGTTCATGTAGCTAAGCAATGTATTACAAACTAGATAATGTAAGTTTTTGTAACATTAAAGTTGAGTTTAATTATTTTGTAAACAGCGTTTTCGTAATTCTCATTTTTTAATTGGGATTTGTGTTATGTTTTAATAACTTATTAGGGT
>NW_013527026.1:3490074-3556740 GCF_000836215.1 Papilio polytes
ATGACATGACATGACAAAACTTGGCAATCTTGCTTCCTTGATGTTGGCAGCAACTTATGGTCTCTTTCCCACAAGTTTAACGGCGTAAAAACATATAGCCTAAAGCGTGACGTAAGTGTAGGGCTTTTTATTAAAAAAGAAATAATTAAAAAATATGCTGTAATTGCTGACATCTTAGACAACAAAGAAATGTGTGTTTACGCTTTATTATAACAGTATAGATTTACAAATTATCTATTAAAGTGTAATTATAGTGATAAAATAATTATACAGTACTTTTCCTATTTTATTAGGACCTTTAAAAGAATATTTGGTCCTCGAGTTTGTGTATAAATTCTTTTATAGTAAGTACGATAACTGATTTAAATTGTACTTGAAAATTAATTAAAATAACATTAAAAGCCTTCAAATGCTCATGAACATCGCGTAAAAGCCCAAGAATTATTTCTAATAGTAGCAAGAATTTAATTCCGCTAGTAACGAGATAATAAGATTAACAGGTCGTCCTTCGCGAGGATAGGGCGAGTAATTGTGTCTTCTACAATAATTAATCAATTATTAAATTACAAGGAATGTTACACTTCTTCCGATTGCCCAATTACGTTAACTAATGAAGAAATAAGTCTTTCCTGTTGGGTCCATCGGCCTGCCGATCGTAATGGGAATAAAATCACATTGGGTCGATTCATCAGGCCAATCGATTGGACGAGAACAAAATAAATTAATGTTTTACCTAATATGTTCAACTACGTTTTATAAATATTCAAATGCAGCAAATTTAATGCATAATGCTCCCATATTGCTATTCTGTGCGGAGCAACCAAGACGATCAGAATTAATATCTCTGAAACCTCGGTACGGCACACGCCAATCCGTCGGATGTGAACGATTTTGCCCGTTGTTATACCTATAAAGTACTGCATTGTAACGTATTTTGGTAACTACTACGTTACTTGTTATCATTTTTACAATTTATCAAAGGTGAACATTTTTAATAATTGAAACAGATATAAATAAATTAGACACAGTGATATGCTCGCAACCATACAAATAATAGATTACGCGACAACATTATCTTACTCAAAACTATTCTTGTAAGTAGATGACGGAATAAAACAGAAAACCAGTAAAAGTCAACAAGCCAAGCGTTAGCGATATTTGGCAGGTGAGTATTTGGTAAAATAGCAACTGGTCTGGCAGGCGGGAGATATCCGGCAACGGCGCGATTAATGAAACAGTACAGAGCTTTAGAGGGACGGCATCCAATACGATGCAATGCACAGTCCAAATAACTTCAAATCAAACCGATATACATCGCACACACTTATACGTGCACTGGAAATATGTTGACACATTTTTACTATGAAAACACATATATTTATGCTAATCTAATTAAAAACTTATATGACATAAATTTATAGTTATAAAATAAGTAATATTCTCTATATTTTAAATACATTAGAAACAGTAATAATCATTAATCTCGTATGCTTGAGTTAAGAGGAACTCTAATATAATGTTACACCGTGGTACATGTTAACGGCTATGATTTACGACCTCTGACAAGACTAAGCTACTTGGTGCGTGACGCAGAGTATATTACACATACTCATAATTTTAGCCAAATAAATTGGGACAAATATGCTAAATTTTAAAGTAATTTTCATGTATAATTTGATATTCCTTGCTTTAATCATTTTCATATTACTTAACTGTAAAGACTGTATCTTTCTGTTCCATCCATTAAGGATTTCATAATGTTAAGTACGAAAACAATCGATAGTTTGTTATTTAATAGAGACGTCTAATAGAGAGTCGATAATTTAAAGATCGTTATATCGTTACGCAGTTGATATCACTGAGAGAATTTACTCTTAGAAAAGCCCTGTTTTCGCCTTAATTTTGAGCTCCAGATAAGATATCTATAGGTTAAAAATCTATGTATACAATAACGATTTTTTTTTATTTAATTCAAAAGTTTAAGAGTACTTTAAACACATTTTAGTAGTCTGCAGACATTTACTTAAAATTAAAATTCCAAAACTTGGTAACTTTAAGAAAACGACATGCTTAAAGACTTTTAAGTTGACACTACATTAAGCTGAAGCACCACTGCCGAAGTTTAACCGGTATTCCGGACACTAGTAAATTATGTGCAGCGTTTTATAAGCATTATTTATATTGACAAAGTTTTGCTACTTTTTAGTAAAATAATCATCCTTTACTTATAAATAAATACCTCCGTGTTTGTTTTTTTTAAATATACCTCTATCTATCCTTTTGTATTCTGAACTCGTGAACCCCCTCCTTGAGGCCCAAGCCTATTCTAATTAAGAATGATTAAGCCTTAGTTAAATGTAGTGGCCTTGCACGGATTAGTAGACTTTACACATATATGCTGGATGTATCACGATGTTTTCATTCACTTGAAAGACATCTATAAGTTAATATTTAAAACTGTATGTAAGTATTCGTTCGTTTAATTAATTTATTTAATGAAGCGAGCTGTGATTGAGAATTTCAACATTGTGTCGAAATTTCCATTAAATAGTTTACAAGGTCCTGATAGCGGCCACACGTAGTTTGCACTCGCAGTCCCATACAATTTATAAAATAATACATTAATTTAACCATTTCTTCATTGAAGAGAGAACCAATCAAATTAACCAAAAGTCCAATTAAGTTAAAATAAATAAACTTTTTTACATTTCAATCGTTAAAACCTAGTAAGAAATTGTGTTTACATTATTTTATTACTTTATCTGTCGGATATCAAGTTTATTCAAGTAGCAAGTCTTTAAAGCGCTCGAAGCTATTTCTATTAGATTGTCCAGTGTTACGTGAGCGTACTTTTTACTGAGTGAGCTTTGCATTCGTTTGCCAATTTAACTTGGTCGCTCGGCATAAGTACATTAGCCGATTACAGCGACCATGATTACCTGGACGAAGCAAAAGGAGTAATCATAATGAACAGTCTATAGGATAATGTTGCATTCAATCTCAGTAAAACTAAGAAGAGTCCTTGTAATATTCTTACACTATTTTCCGTAGTTAATTTCCTTATACATAAGTATGTTTATAACTTAATTTGTTTGTGTGTAAAAAGACAAATATTGATTTATTCCACCACCAGGCATTTGTTATGTCTAGAAATATAATTTGAACCTTTGGACAACCACATACTAGTTTTCACTAACAGCGGAGAAACAGAGAACTACTCGACAATTTTCTGCGCAGTTTTTTATTCTATTAGCCATTTCCAATTCATGAGTATAAGTAGTTTTTCATGTATGTAACGATCTACGAAGTATAGAGTAAATAAATAAACAAAAAGCTTTTCTGCGGCCACTCTAGAATAGGACTAAGTACTCTGTACTATACCTATCAATACTATATCTATGTATGAGTAGTTAGAAAATATACATATCCTTATATCACGTTTTCCTGAACATTCTTCAAGAATATTGCCGTACTTGTGGCATTAATGCGTTTACACGTTCCGCGCATATTTAGTCCCCATCTTGGTACTGAGGTAAAGAACATAAAATAGTATAAAAATTGTTTCAGCACAAGTATAAGATACGTACAATTAGTTCTAAGATAAAAGAATACGAGAAATCTAGTAAATGAGACTTATGTGCCCAATTTTTGCTTTAAACCTCCTTAACTATGTTTTAATGAATTGCATTATATTTTAATTTTAAACAAGTACTTTCAATCAGTAAGTTATTGAGGCATCTTTATAAACGTAAATGTATCAACATTTAACCAGTTAAAAACGATTCAATTTTAAAATCAACTATTTATTTGTTTTTATATATATAGAGACACACGTTTTTTAATAAGTTAAAAATGATTTTATTTAGTAAGCTCTCATTATTTAGTTAAGTTTATTTATTCGTTATAATAAATAGAGAAATGTATATATTTTTAATCTATACTATTATAATAAAGCGTAAACACACACTTTTTTGTTGCCTAAAATGTCAGCAATTATAGCATATTTTTGAACAATTCTTTATTTAATAAAAAGCCCTACACTTACGTCACGCTTTAGGCTATATATTTTCACGCCGTTAAACTAAGGGGGTAAATATTTTGGATAAAAACCCTAATGTGGGAAAGACACCATAAGTTGCTGCCAACATCAAGGAAGCAAGATTGCCAAGGTTTGTAATGTCATGTTATTTTGATATTTGCTATTGATAATTTGACAAATGTAAACAATAAAATAAAGTTTTTGTAATTTGACAAATGTAAACAATAAAATAAAGTTTTTATAATTTCATGCGGATAAAGCCGCACGGGAACAGCTAGTTACATTATAAAATCACGATTTTCCACAACGATGTCATTTGTAATCATCAGAATGTACTTGTATGATTAATATTACAATTAGCCCGCACGTCCAGATTAATACCCAACTAATCCTTATTAATGTGTCAAGGTATGAAATTGATAAAACTACAGCCATAATACACTAAATTGTTATATAAACTTTAGTTTATCAAATAAAACATACTGAATATCAATTTATTGGGATTTAAAATTAAATGAAGACATCACAGTGACGTCAAGGACAACGTTTTACGTCTCCAAGGTAGCCGAAGTTAGTGCAGAACAGGACCTTAACCTCCGCTAGCAGTCGCTTCGCTATTTTAGCGATTTCAGGTAACCGCTTGTTCCTTTGTAGTGTAAAAATAAATGCGCCACCTTGTGATATAAAAGAAAAACGTTTATTTTATTATGATACGAAAAATGCACATGACATGATTAAATTGGCGCCATTTGCGTAATAACGTGAAGAGAACGGCAGTCGGCAAACTTCTTATGCATAATAAAAGCTTTACAAAACGCCAATAATTCTTTCTAAGATTTATAAAAGACTCCTTCGCTTTGACAGCAAAATGTTTTGGTATTACATGCTTTATAGTTCGAACAAAACTCACGCCAATCATGTTAGAATAGGTTTATCCTATTTCGCTTAAATTCATGTAACTACTCGTAGTACTTTCAATGTATAGTCAATCTAACGTTAAGGTATTCATGCCGCACTCATACATGCAACGTGTGGGATGCTATCATAAAAGTGCTGTTCGATATCGCTTCCGGAATGAAACGCGACGATGCATAAAACCTCTAGATCTGTGTCGGTCGTCTACACCATTTGAGAACGACACGGGGAGAAATTCGACGGATTAAATCAAAATCTTAAACGTTTAGATGAATAATTTAATTTCAATTTGGAGATTGATTAAGTTAGGAATTTGTAGATCCGGTATTAAGTATTTAATTAACTTATAATATTATAAATGCGAAAGTTTAGATGGACGGATTGATGTTTGTTAGAGTTTGTAACCTTAACTTCTGAACGGATCTCGATTACATTTGGTACAAATGTAGAGGACAGTCTGGAAGACCACATAAGTTACTTACTTTTGTTTTTTTATTCCACGCAGACGTAGCCGCCGGCAAAAGCCAATGTTATATAAATTCTAGCATTATCTTTAAATTTATACACCTTCGGTGAAGTACGTTCCATTTTTAAACAATTACAATGTCAGTAAAAGAACAGTTATCTAAATATTAATATACAACAGTCTACCGTTTTACGATATAAGCTTGATTTTTAAAACACATTTCGTATGCGAGCATGGTTTACTATGGAATACGCAAAATAAACTTGTGAAGCGTTTCAGTTTAAAGCGTAGTCTCACATGGCAATAATGCTAATGCAATGTGATATACTTCACTCGCTCAACATTTTGAGAATATAGGAGGAGTGTAATCGTAGCCGTATTTTACGACCGCCTTTTATTCCACAAATTTAACCGATCCTTTGTCGAGAAGGAAGCTTTCATAAACAAATTAATATGAATAGCTCAAATACTTATTTAGTTGCAGTACTTTTTATTTAAATAATTTATAAATTGTTTTGCGAAATATCGATGTTTTTCTACATTCAAACCTACAATTAGCTTGCGCCTGCGACTCCGTCCGCGTGGATTAAAAACAAGAAAGTCCCTTATTTGGTTTTCCAGACTATCCTCAAAATCTAAGCCAAATTTCTTTGAGAGCCGTTCAATCGTATAGGCGTGAAACTCTAACAAACATCCATCCATCGAAACTTTCGCATTATAAAATTAGTAACATTGATTACAAATTATGTTAAGTCTACCTTTCGCTTGAATTACAGACTACATATAGTTCGATACAATAAGAAATAATTATTTTCAATGTAGCTATCTTTTTTTTTTTTTCATTTTTCAATAACAATAGTCCCTTCGTATTACTATCATAATAGGTTGTTTGTACAACACAATTATTCCTTGTAAATATATCCCAATACTGGTATCTTAAAGCGTTTCAAATAGGTGCTAGAATTAGAGGTTCATAGGGAACGGCTGTCGAATTGGCGTTTGCTCGGCGTGGCGCCGTAATGAGGGATTTGCCGTGAATATTCAAATATCAGACGGAGCTTCCACAAACGCTAATAACGCTTGAGGCAAGATGTTATCTCGGATGATATATCTATCTTTAATCGTTTTACGATAGAAGACAAAACGATTACGAGACCTAAAATTAATAATGTCATGGTTTTGCCTTAAGTTTTTCATATAATTTAGACATTTTGTTAGACTTTGTATTAAGTATTTTTTACATTTTTATATTTTTAGGTTTTTTACGACATAATATGTACAGAATTGATATTGTATCTTTTACTTATATATGACATCAAATTGGAGTCGATGTTATATTATGTTATAGTGTACTATAATTGTTAATGAATAAATAAAAATCTACACCTAGGGTTACCCCTGAGGGAACCTTTAAAATGTTCTTAAAGTAATTAGATAATACATAAGGTTATTAGAAGGTTATTAAAGTAATTAGATAATACATAAGGTTATTAGGGCCTGGCCCACCACTGGCTGGTAGAGGTTTAGATAGCTTAAAAATGACGTCATTATCAGATAGGTAACAAAATCTGATATTTCCATCATTTATTTTACACGTTGGATTGTTATCAGACAGCTTACAATCTGGTGGGAAAGGTCCTTAGCAATACATATTTTAACTTTTATAACGCATCTGCAAACGTGAATGTCTAGGGACAGCGGTCGCTTTGCTATTTTGGCGAATTCTGCTGGTCGTTTGCTCGTTTGGAACATTTTACTAAAAGTAATAGAAGTATAATTTCATTAAGTACATTGATGTTTTACTTCATTTTTCAACACGATCAAAATTATGTCTCAATTTAACACACTTTTAAATACCAGCTTTCGCCCGCGACTCCGTCCGTATGGAATAAAAAAAAACAAAATTGAGTAGTCTATGTGTACCTCCAGTCTATCCTCTACATCCATACCAAATTTCATTGAAATCCTTTAAGGCTACAAACTTAAACATCCATCCATCCATCTAAACATTCGCATTTATAATATTAGTATGAAGTATGATATTTAATTTAACAAACACGATCTATTGATGTAGCAGGGATCATTTATTGCGAACGAAATAAAATACGTTTATACAATTGCTAGAATTTCGAGTAAACCGGACAAACTTTTTAATGCATCACGAACTGCAATTTATTTTCGATTGCGAAACTGTACGAGTAATGGGAGGTGACAGGTTTTAAAATATTATATTTTCATTAAATTAAGCGCTTTATTATCGATCTTGTTCAAGGTATTTTGTTAACATCCTTAATGAATAAATTAAGGTTTCTTTGTGCAATTCTCTTGGATTAAAAGAAGTCGCAGATTTCCGACGCAACGTATGAAAATATGTATTCGTATGTTCATGATAAACGTGCTTTGTATATACTGTCTGTTGTATTACGATGAATGCTTTATAACAAATACTTGAAGAATTTTTATTTTTTTTTAAGATGGCACAGGAGAAAAAGGCAACCTAAATTCGCCAAAGTGTCGAAGCGACTGCAACCAATAGACATTTGTAATTGCAGATGCTTTGCCTACATTTCTCCTTCTGTTGCTAAAGATAATTATTTTGCTATTCTTCTAACACGGTCTTGAGTTTTATTAAAGACCCAATTTTTATAAACCTACATATGTATTTAATGATTAGAGTATCCGCGAATATGTACTTAGTTAGGATCACATTGTTATCTGCATTAAGTAGCGAAGTAGAACGGGGAAGCGTTATTGTAAAATGAACACAAGCTGGGTCGTTAAATAGAGCGCGCTTATGTAACAAAGAACTTACTAATAGGATTATACATGCCTATTCTTTTTATATTATATTGTTTTAAATGAATTTATCATTCTATACTAATATAATAAAGCGTAAACACGCAATACTTTGTGGCGTAGGAAATCAGCAATGACAGCATATTTTTGAATTACTCTTCCTTTTAAAAAAGCCCTACACTTCGGCACACTTTAGGCTGTAAGTTTTGACACTATTAAACTTAGGGGGTAAATAAATTTTAAAAACCTACATGTGCGAGAGGGACCATAAACTACAAGTCAACATTAAGTAAGCAAGGTTATTATGGTAATTTTGACTGTTATAATTAAGAATTTGACAAATGTAAACAAAACAATAAAGTTTTTATAATTCCTTGCGGATGAAGCCGCACGAGAACAGCTAGTGAGATAGAAAGATTAAGTATTGGAGAGTACCGTTATTTTTACGTAACCTATTGTATTCAAACAATAAATCACGAGCAGAAGTAAGAAACATGTTAATAAGTCTCTTGAGCATTAATTATTTGAGAATTAATGTTTTATCCGCTGTTAATTATGAAGAAAGGAAATTCTTTAACATTACCGTGTGGTCTAAATTGTGGGCTTTATTTTTGGTTCACATATAAAATGAAATTAACTTCATATTGAACAAGTCCGAGGACTATGTTTGTTCCAAAGTAGTTACCATATGTTTTTTTTCTAACGTTGTATAAAATATTTATTCCACTGCTGAAATATCGGTGCAAAATCATGTTAACTCAATCCATTCAATAAGTGTGTAAGGAATGACAAAATGATTTTCTAAGGCAGTGGAAACTCACGCTTAAGTAGAAAACACAAAAGCCTAGAACAATACATGCAATATCCAAGGCTTATTGTGTTCAAGCCGCTGTGGTAAAAGGCTACGTAACATATTTAATTAAACATGTTCGGACTACGTTAAATTAAGTGAAGATGGATGGTATATTTTTTTTATATACAACCTTACAAAACATTTTATTTATGATTAGATTAGAAAGAATATAGGAATTAGATTTTATTCTTGTAACATTTTTCATACGTTAAAGAATTGGTTAATTATTAATTGTGTTTATATTACGGAGTATAAAAGTGTACACAACGTCCAGTAACACTTTTTAGGAACATATATGAAGAAATCATAAAAGAAGTGTAATAAATTTAAAACTATCTACTACATTGTGCCACAATTCTTTGTTTTATTCATACCGATTCATTGATACTTTTTATTCCTAAACATCACCATCATCAAGTTGCCTTTGTCCCTAACGAGGGTTGTCTCAGTATGTACTGCTTCATACATCTATCAGCCGTCGTATCTGAATCCACTGCCTTCTTAAGCATATCCTCTTTCACACAATCTATCATCATCACCATCACCAGCTCACTATACGCCTCCACTGAGGGGATCGGAGCCTACCGTAACTTAGGAGTGACACAATCCATACTTTTTATTCTTTAACATGAGCAATAAAATATAAAGACTTATTATGTGGCAGATTTAAAGATACAGTTTCACAATTTTTATTACAATCGAAGAATACGCTTTTTCCTTTACGTCCCCCACAGTAATTGAATTCCACTGAGCGTATTGAGTTTTATGGCGGTGGCGAAAATTTTTATTGTAAACTTGCGATTTGTTTCGAATTGACTTAAATTGGCACTCATTTCTAAGAGACATACGTAGCTATGAAATCTCTGTTTATTTACAGCAGTTGTTTTAAAAAACGTAAACAAAGGTACTATTTCATTGGAACTTTCTCTTAAGTCGTTTTGATTTAAATATTGCTTTGAAATCGTGATATTTCAATTCAGAAACCTTAATATAAAAACGGTTTTATGCCGTTAAGGCACAATTAGGCTTTAGTGAAAAAAAACTTTTTGTGTTACATACGAGTTGGCGCCATCGGTATTTAAGTTGAAGAGTCTTTTTTGTTTAGAAATATGATTAAAATGCATGAATTTTCAATACATGCATTAACATGAAAGAGCTTTGATACGATTATTCTATCTCATTTTAGAAACACAAAGTCCTTGTAACGTTGGACTCAATATAAAATGTATACATCCATTATTACACTCTGCGGACCATAAATTGGATTGGCCTTTTGTAAAGTAAAATTACTTCCGGAATAACTTGTATACTCTATTTATTTAATAGAAATAAGAAATTTAGTACAGCTACTTAATAAAATAAGCTTTATGCAAAAACTTTGCGATTTTTGATTAATACAAGCATGGGCATGTTATGAGAAGGGATGAATAGCTTGTTACATGGAGAACGTTAGTTATAAGTGTTGAGGTACACCGGTAGAGGTAGACTTAGAAAGAGATTGATGGATTGCGTAAAAGGTGACGTGATCAAAAAGGGAGTGATGACTGAGATGACGTATGATAGAGTTATGTGGAGGACAAAAACCTATTGCTCCCACCCTACGGGAATAGAATAAGGAGAAAGATGATGATCATTCATATAAAAAAAGATGGTAGTAACAGTACTTGAGTTTTAATATTAAAGAAATGAAATTAGAGCAAACAGATTATGAAGCTTCGGACTATAAATTAAAGGCAACATCTGGCAAGCCACAAGAACTTTGTCATCGGGTCGTCAAATATATTAGTCCCATTGGTAAGCGTGACAATCCTAACGTCGATAAAGGAATCGATTTAAACCAACCTCAACATCTACAATGGATTATATCAACCGTATAACCTACAAAACATGAAATGCAATATTCTGTAGCTGCTACTCAGAGTCACTTAAACGAGTCTTTAGTGTTCTTTACTGGTTTAGTTCATTTCTTTAAAGGACTCCAAATGTTAGAAATAAGTGAATCAATCGTAATAATTTTACCGAATTAATTAATGGAAAATCTTCGTATCATCATATAAACGTCAATACGAAACTTACAATATAAGTTAAATTGATGTTTGCCGACGTGGGATTTAAGCGTAGAATGAGTTTACTTAGAACTTAATTAATGTGCGTTGGAAACCTCAGATTTTATGATAAATTACATTGAATATATTTTATAAAAGACTATTTTCAAAACACAAAGCTATGTCTTTGATTCGGAAAGGTTACTTCCCGGTATATTTCCTAAATTGATTGAAAAGCAATAAAAATATTTTAAGCCGTTAAAATTGTACAAGATGAAATCAGCTTAAGTCAAGACGGAAACGAAGTTCCAATTAAAATTTATTATCAGTCCTTTCTTTACGTTTGTTCCTTTTTACTCGTACTCTAATCCCTTTATTGTTGCAGTAACAACTTCTAGTAATATAGGTTTGCATTTTAGTTTATTTTTGCTTGAACATGTAATACCTTAAAAATAATTATAAAAAAACAATTTAATACTGGATCTATAAAAAAAATTTTATTACAATAAATGCGTCAAACATAACTAGTGGTGTTGAACATGAAAGGTGAGCTTTCAAATGCCAGCATTGATCGATGATTGGTCCAGCTCGAGCCGGATTTAGCCGGATTACACGTGCATTAGAAAGCATTTACATACCCTGTCTATGTTCAATGAAAATTCTATTAGTATGAAATCCAATCTATACGTTGATATCAAACTATGCATTCATATGCATATTTGTACGTAAATTAACTTACTTTGCTATTTGTTTCGACCTTATAATACAAAAAAAAAAACAATCATCATCATCATTATGTCAGTGCTCTCCTAGACAAAGCGTTTCCAACACCTTGTAATAACCACAGAATAGTTATACATACAAACAGGATCATGTATATTGTTTACCCCGCTACTCCGTCCGCATGGAATTAAAAAAAAACAAAAATGAGTATTCTAAGTGTTCTTCCAGACTATCCTCTACCTCTGTACCGAAATTCTTCGAAATCCGTTCAGTCGTTTAGGCTATAAACTCTAACAAACATCCATCCATCCATCTAAACTTTCGCATTTATAACATTATTATGATAATATGGCTAGAAGAAGGAAAACGGCTAGCGGATCGAGGAATACCTACAGAACCAATATTACATTAAACTATGTGTGTGTAATAAATTTTTGAACATGATGCAATTTGTAATAATATGTACATATATTACTAAATGTGTATCAAGACCTCCAGGCGCGCTGATTTAATGTTTGGTGTAATATGTGCCTTCAACTGGAATTGATGTGCTCGGTTATAACTAAACCGCCCCATTCATGCCGCTGTTAATATTGAAACAGCTTTCAAAATTAAATCCTAGCACGGTTTTATCTTCATTTTCCTACTTATTATAAGCTTTGTCTAAATAAATTACTTATTACCAGTAACCAAAATCTAAACACGAAACTACAATTACATTTTATCTACATTCTAATTGAATAACTCTAGTATTGTTTTCTACTAATAAAAGCTAATATGTCAAACTAAATATTAATCAACGAAAGTAACCACTCAATATATTTATTTCAAACATCCATTAAGTTAATTAACATTGTAAAATAACTACACCAATCTCATCAAAAACATGCAAGCTACTGCAAACACAACAATACCACCGGCGAAGAAGACTCCATAGAACGTGGCGTCCGAGTAAGCCAGTCCAGCAGGAACTGCACTCTCTTCTTTATCCTCACTAGTCTCTTCTTCACTTTCTTCTTTGGCCTCTTCTTCAGGTTCCTCAGCTTCAACTTGCTCAACAGTTTGTACAAGTGCTGCTTCCGACCAAGGTGAATCTCCAGCTTCGTTTATAGCACGCAAACGTATCCAATATTCAGTATCCGATTCCAAATCGCTCAGAGTAAAGTAGAATCCTACAATTTAAAAAGGATTACGTTATGACGCATTCTTAATCCGATATTCTATAGTGTCAAGTGTGAAGAACATCCAATTTAAAAAAATCTTCTGAATTTGTCTAGAGAAAAATACGTGTGATTTTGATTGTAGTATATTGGTAACATGTAATATTTTTTCCTACAAAAACTCCATCGAATAAAGAGTTAAAATCATATTTAATCAAGATTGAAATATGGTTCACTAAAAGTGGCTATTATGTTTAAGTGATCTCCTGAGAATTTTATTTTAAGTAAATTATTGATCAAGACTTTTGTCAAAACAAAAGCCTATTTTCTTTAAGTCATTTTGATAAAAGTTAAATAGCGACTTCTATCTGTAGATATGTTAGTTTATTAAAATTTCAATCATCATCATCTCCACTACCTTATCCTATTACCGTAGGTAGGCTGCTACGTGTTTTCATCCTCCAAATAACTCTCTCATCATCATCTCAGTCATTACTCCTTTCTTGAATTTGTCCCCTTCACGCAATCCATCCTTCTCTTTCTAGGTCTACCTCTACCTAATTTATCTAAATTTCAATATTATAACGTTAATGTCTAACCTTCACTATCCGCTTCCACATCCTCTGCTGATTCCAAATCTATTTCTACTTTTTTAGATTTTCTCCAATCTCCTTCTCTAAGACTTTCTATCTTCCTTCGTGGCAAACTGCCCTTTTCGAGATATTGAACCTCTATGGCTGTAAATTTATTTGAAACAAATTAAGCAGATTTTTCCTCGTTTAATATATTTTAAGTTTTATAATACGCTATGAAATTACCTTTTACGGGAAATGACATCTCTTCTGCCCATTTTACGTAAAGATAAATACTATCATGGTGTGCCTCTTTACTGGTTATCTAAAACAATTTTTTAAAACACTTTTTTTATTTACTAGCTGGTACTCCGGTTAAAAAAAAAATTAATATGTTACTCACTGATACGATGCTTTTTAATTGTGTGAGTATCTTTAAAATCGGTAGTTTTTGAGTTACAAAAATACAAATCATTCCTCTTTATAATATTAGCATAGATAGATTCTTCGATCGCTGAAACTGATTCCCTTTCTGCTTGTTGGATGGACCGCAATAAAAAAATTTACTATGTTACAGCTTAACAAATGTATGGCGCATATGTTATCAAAAAATTTAACATATCTAAGTTTTTAAACATTTTGTACTTCAGTAGTTCTGAATTATAATGTCGTTCCAGTCTTTACCTGTAATCTATTGCGCATTTGGTGGAATAACCGTTGTCGCTTTTTGTCGATTGAACGCGTTAAAATTAAACTTTTCTTTACCTCGCTGGGTTTCGTAGGAATTTCCATTTTGTAAATGACAAAAACTTTGTAAGCTTCTCCATATTGGTTGGTCGCCCGACATTTATACCTTCGTGAGGATATGGTAGCGTTAGAAGGTAGTGTCAACACGGCTTTAGAGCCGTCTTGCAGATTAACTCGTTCATCGGGAAACTCAAACAGAGTTTCGCCTAAATCCCTGAACCACGTGTAAGATGGCGTGGGGAATCCGCTCGCGGAGCATACTATGTCAACACTGAAACACATATTTAACTTATTAAAGTCTCCAAGTTCTTTTAAAACATAGTTACTAACTATACAGCTTGCAATCATAATATTTCATATACCTAACATGCTTTGTGAATATATAGTATAAAATTTTCTTCTACTAACTATCAAACCTAGATACCGAAATTAATAATTATTCAAACTTAAAATTGAAACACTATAAATACCTAAATAGCATACCTTTCATTCTCTAGTTGATAAACAATTTCAGTTTCGTTGGCATCCGTGAACACGGGAGCATCTAAAACAGACAATTTAATGTTTCAACAGCTAATTTTAAAGGCCGTTTCTGTTAAATACCATTCAACTAATTATCGCATATTTGACTTCCTCTAAAACGCAACTGTAGCCGGAAGGCCTCATAATTATAAAGGCCGTGTAAACATTTTTTATAACAATTATCGAGATGAAAACAAAAAAACATGTACAACTGGTTCTCGTGATCCTACACCTGAGATGAGATCTTCATACAATAATAATCAAATGCCGTGAGAATTACGCTAATCAATTTAATTATCCGCATTTTAACAATTACAACTTAACCTCTTGACTTGTCATATGAAGATCACTTATACGACGAAATACATCCGTACTTATACGTATTGTGTTATTGATTACGGACCACCAAGAGCGTTTAATTATCAATGTTTGTTTGATCTACGTGTGAAATAACAATGAGAGCTGTTAACCCAAATGTCCATTAATTCTGATTTATAAGTTACGAGCTGTTGCCCGTGACTTCGTCCACGTGGTATTCGAAAACATACAAACTATATAAATTACAAAAAGCTAGGTATCCCTCGGGAACCGGACATTTCTCGGGGATGAGCTTGTCCCATGTGTACTTCAGACTTTGTTTTATATCTGTGCCAAATTTCAGTAAGATATGTTGAACCGTTGCAGAATGATCGATTAAACATAAAAAACTAAATTAATGAATCCCACGGGAACGGTAACTATTCCCGGGGTATAAAGTAGCCTATGTGTTCTTCCAGACTATGCTGTAAACCTGTGCCAAATTTCATGGAGATCCGTTCAGCCGTTTAGGCTACAAACGCTAGCAAACATCCATCCATCCATCCATCCATCCATCCATCCATCCATCTATCCATCCATCCATCTAAACTTTCGCATTTATAATATTAGTAAGAAGTAAGATAAGATGAAGAGATGAAAATAAAAATAAAACTTACGTAAACTTCTGCTATTGGAGGTACGCTACCAACAACACACATAGGAAAAGGTAGGTAATATTACTCAGATTGACATATATTTTTCTACATTTTAGGATATAACGAAGGTACCCAATAAATATACCCAACATGATAATGTAGCACCCACAAAAGTTTGTTAATACTAAATTAAATATGGTAGGTACGAGACGACTGAACTTTTTTATTTCGAATAAAAAAACATCTCTTAGATCTTATCATAACAATATGCAGCGCAATCTAGTATCTGAAAATGGTATGAAATATTTTGATGAAAATTGTACCAGCCGTACCATCTGTTTATCAATTCATAACTCTCTGAGGCAACCTTACGATGCCACGGTTGTCGGAAAGATGTCGCTGATTCCTAATTTATTGCAAAAATACGTCACTTAAAAAATGATTTTCATTACATTTGGGTTTAAATAGATTGGTGACTTTTTTGGTCGTTCACAAGTAACTAAAAACTATAAAAAAGTAATTAAACATACCAAGTATGTAGGGTAATAGGGAACAAACGTATTAAAGGGTGCTGTCAAAGGTACACATTATTCTACCTCGTCTTTAGACAACAGGTATGAATTATTATTGATTTATACTTACAGTTGACTTGTAGTGTGATATTGAAGCTCTCCGTATTGCCGCAGCTTGAGTCATGAGGACTCTCCTGAATGGCCTCGCAAGTGTATACGCCGCTGTCCTCCGCATCCAGAGAGCTGATTGTCAACAAACCTTCGAACCCTTGACTGTTGTATTTCGTCATCACCCTATATTTATCAGATTCTTCGTCCTCTAGAAACAAAAGAAGGTTGAACTCAAGAACCATTCTTTTCGTACTTAGGTATTATTAAAAAAAAGTTTTCACCAGTTATTAATTCTCCATTTCTGTACCAAATCAGTCTCGGCTCAGGTTCCCCACGGGCTTGACAGGATAAAGTTATAGACCGACCTTTATCGACGCCCACTTCTGTCGGTGTGTCGACAAACTTTGATGGATCTGTGAAAAATAAGGATATTAATTTGTTGAATTACTAAAAGCAACTGTTTCCAATCATTAAACCCTTATACAACCAACTATTTAATAACATAAACATATATAAATTCCGGCGCCTGGTTTGATATAAAGGGACATTTTCGTCCGATTCGTGAAGTAGTACAAAATATATTGTTACCTATAACACAAAGAGATACGTTGCGCTTGACGTCTCCTGAGCGACATTCCCAGAGGCCGCTGTCGTCGACTGTAGCATGAGTGAGAACCAGCACCAGTGCAGGTACTCGCGTCCGCAGCGTCGATGTCGGCACAAAGTGCTCTTGTACGAACACTCTGTTCTTCGACACTCTTTTAACAACTCTTCCATTCGGATCTACCCATTCCACCTTAAAAAGGAATTAAAAAACAAGATGAATTAAGCCGAGGCGCAAGATAACAAAAAAATCTTTGGTTAAAATTATTTATCATACTTATAACAAACTGCCAAAAATAATTTATACGAATACCTGCCTACCATTTTTACGAATGGCGTGGACTTGTCAAAAGAGGTCTATCACGAATATTTGCGTGACAGTTGCGAGAACGTATTCGTAAAGTCATCGATAAAATTGCTATGAGATTTATTGGGGCGCTGCATAAATGTAATACAAATGTCGATAACATTATCACGAATATCCGTAATAAGGTCTCAGTCTGTCTATGCGCTTGACGTCAAAATGATGCAATTTTTTTCTTAAAGTAACTAACCAATATGCAAAAGGTTTTTTATGTATGATCCGTAAAATCTTGTACGTAAAAACTTACCTTTTGATTCTTATTTGCCGCTTTACAACTGATAGTCTTACGGATTCCGGCTGGGTAGTAATGTTTGTCAGGCCCATATTTAACTTCTTCAATAGACAAACTGTTCGATTCTTTCGCTTTAATTCCATAAACTGAAAAAAATTTAAACAGATAATAAAATAATATAAAACCATATTAACTGTAGTAATTCAAAATCATGGGTAATCTTAAATTTAAAAATGTATGAATGAGATTGTCTCATTTAAAATAAACATTTTTTATGCAAGATATTCTGAGCACTTCTTCTTTAAACTTCATATTATAATTTTAATTAACAATACCTGCTCTATAAAACATATAAATAAACACTATAACATAAAAAATCCACTTCATTTTTCAAGTTGGCATGAATTATTTTCACAAAAAAAAATGTATTTAATCTGGCGGTGGTAGGTGAAGAACTGTGGAGTTGAAATGCGTCAAATATGGAGCAAACTTCCCGTTAGAAAAGTTAATTAACTAGGACATTAATTTGCACAGCGGGTATGTAGGGGGTAATTGGTACTAATATTAAAAAATACTCCAATGAAAATGGAGTAAGCAATATAAATAAAAACTATATATTTGATCAATTTAAAGTAGACCAATACTTATTTAATATAGCTTTTCTTACTATATTTGTTTGTTTAAAATCATTTATTTAAATTAGGAAAAACCATTGGGACTCAGGCTTAACAAATTTCATGTTCTTATATTTATATAGATATTTTCCAAAAAAATAAGTTCCAATAATTATCATCTAATCACCTTTTCAAAGGCCGGCAACGCATCTGCTGTTCCTCTGGTATAACAGATGTCCATCGGCCTCGATAAACACCTCGGTCTTCCCATTGCTCGTTTGCACCTTCTCTAAAAAAAGTGCCAATAAATAACTTGTACTACTGAGTATTAACTCTCCCAGCGTCCCCTATTTTATTTGCAAAATTGGAAACAATGTCACTCACCGTGTAACAGAGATGTGTAGTTAATACCAACTAAAAGAATTATCACATTATTCCCGCTGTGACAACAATAAGTTAGTACAATACAAACTGAAGACAGCTGTTCCTTTTGTCAAAGTACCCTCATAACATATTCTGACTTCCTGTCATTATGATTGAATCTCATGTATATAAAGAATTTTTTGACATTTCAACAAAACAAAATACTACAAAGTTTAATTGTATGCAAATTAATATTGTCCCACTGTTTGTTTGCAATTTTTCTAACGGTACATGACGAGCAAACTCCTCAATGACAAAGAAAATTTTGGTATGCACATTCCGTAGGTTTTGTCTTAATAAGTACTACTTTTAAAACGTCGACTTTATGTTTAGGTAGAATAATTATAGCTCACTTAATTTCCTTCTTTCATCCAACTTTGTACAAAATTTTACAAGCTTCGACTACTCGTACATATGTAGTTAAAGTATGTATATACATACGATCATGTAATCTTGGAACGAAACAGCTATTCAAATATGATTACAATCCGCATCTTATGTATGTCATATGTATGTATCCTAAGAAATGTCACGAGGTACATTGTTGAATTACCTGCTTATTAAATTCAAGCACACGCTTCCTACAGCATCATGTATACAATACTGAATATAAATGTTTATGTTGCATATTAGCTTTTTCCCGAAACTACGTCATCTCTAAATTAGAAAAATGATTAAGTAACCTATGCGTTCTACCATCTACATCCGTGCTAAATTTCAGAGATTTGTTACGTCGTTTTGTAGGTACAAAATAACAAACATCCATCCATGAAAACATAGTTAGTATAGGTACATAAATATCAAACATACTGATAGACTAAAATAAAAAAACTTAGGTTCACTAAACTCAACTTAGGACCGCAAAGAATTGTCTTGAGTCCTGTGTGATGTCGACTGATTTTTTGTCACATACTTTATATGAGAGTTAAGACGATCGAAGGAAAAAAACGTCTTTGAATACATTTGAAGGCAATTATTATTTCGTGATGAGTTCACTTATCTTGGAAATCTTTAGTCTTTTGTTTTCTGCAATAGTGACTAATGACAGTAAAGTCTACTACGAGTAGAAACACTTCGATAAATACATGAAACATTATAATATGTTTAACAAACATGAATCATAATAATTTTTGTAATTTTATGTTATAACATAGTAATATTGTCAACGGTGTTATTTATGCATAGCAATTACCGTGGACAATAAATCATTTGTTAAACTTGCTTAGTGATGCGCTTGTCATCACGTTTTATCTCCGATTTAATTATTCTATTTAAATCCCGTGGTCTTTATAGGGAGACTGCGATTTCTCAAGGACATCCTCAAAACTAGAGGAAATTGGGAATCATCAATTTCAGAGAAAAGTGAAGATCCATTTTAGCACATGCAATTCTATTTTTATAATACCGCTGCTCAACAGGAAAATCGCTGGATTTTTGCTAACAACTAGTGCCAGCTTTAGCCTTATCAAGCAACTACACGAAAAGAAAAAAAAATTACAAAGACAATTTTAATTTATTCCGTAGAGTTTAATTTAAGTTCTAATTTTAAAATCGGTTCAGTTAAGTTTAGCTACATTACATACCAACTAAAAAACAGTCCTCTTGTAACTTGTCAAGCAATCAGTCGGACAAAAAAATCTTCAATATTATGTCGGTTTAGCCGACATCGGTCACGTCGCATCGATGGTCGGCGCTAACGTCACGTTAGGCCAGTCGCGTGCCAGCGAGCATGTGGTACGGTTGTCTTTGTATAACATCGGTCTACGAAACCCGATAGGTCATGAATCATTAACGCGCGTGTTTACAAAAATACTTTCGAATGAAAGTACATACTAAATATGGACATTAATTTATTTAAATTACAAAATTGTGAAGCTACATTAATTGAGTAAGTATTAAGAAAATTTAGTATTAGAAAAAATAATAAAGCTTCGAAATTTTCGTAACTTGAACTTATTCAACAAAAGCATGTTTTTTAACTCGGTATTAAGTATTGAAAGGGCAAGAAATCCTCTGTAACCCTTGTGCTAAGAAATGAATTATAGTTTAATCAATGACCCGGTTTGTTAAGTTACCTTTTACTTTCGACTGTATTACGATTAACTTAAAACGTTGTAATATACCGAAGTTAGAAACTACCGCCAAATTGCATAGATTTTCATCGAATCAAAAATGTTTATAAAAATTATTGTATTTTAATAGGCAGGTAATTCCAAGAACAAAATAATTCCATAGAATTCAGAATCATCTCCTAAATAAGTCTTGGTTTAATAGCTCCTACTTTATGTCAGTTATAAACAACGTCGAATTTTAAAATAGTTTTAAGAAATGTCATAACATTGTAATATATTTGAATGTGTTAATTAGTTTCATGTTCTTTATTTCAATTAATTTTTGTAATTCATGAAATAAACTTATATTGAAGAAATTTAAACCTACTGAAATATATTAGATGTAAATTTATTTCTTACTTTTATTTAAAGTTATTGTACATTACCTGCGCTGAACAATGAAACTGAGCCGCGTGCATAATTTATTGTCAAGGCATAACCTCTACTGAAATGAAGCAATTTTTTTAAGAAACTTAAGCCCGACTAAAAAAGATTTATTAAGTTTTTTATTGTTCTATTGACTCTTTTTTGCATAATCATTTCAACAAGATATCTATACTAATATCATAAAGAGGAAAAATTTGTATTTTTGTATGTATTGAAATAACTCAAAAAAATTTTCACCATTAAAAATCTACGTTACCACTAAGTAACAAGGATTTTAAATTTTAACATTTTTAAATTTCTTGTGGGTGAGGTCGCGAGCAACAGCTATTCGTAAAGTAAATATGAAATACGGGCGAGATCGTAAACCATAATCCTGACACATCTATCTCGCTTATTCTACACTAGCTTTTGCCTGTGAATTCGTTTGCGTGAAATTGAAAAAAACAGAAATGAGTATCCTATGTGTTCTTCCTAACTATCCCTTACGTCTATGCCACATTCTATCAAAATTCGTTCAGCCGTTCAGGCTACAAACTCTAACAAAGATCCATCCATTACATACATCTAAACTTTCGAATTTATGATATTAGTAAGAAGTAAGATACATACGCAGTCAGTTTTGGGTGCTCATGATACCACTCTTAAAACAAAATATTATTACATTTTATATCAACATCTTCGTTTACAATTATCTGGCCGAAACATCACGCGGGAGAGCATTTGACTATTGTGCGATATAATCTTGAGTGACGATACTTGAATACTTGTCACGGTAAATTACATCATGACGTATCTTTCTGACATTGTAGTGACAATGAAATTGTTGTAACTGTAATACTACGAGTTCGAGGCAAAACTAATGACTAAATATGTTTGCATATTGTACACATGGAATAATTTACGTAGATAGTCGTTTACTGCAAATTCTGCGGTAAATAATAATCAAAAATGTTCATAAGTCCTAGCGTAAAATCTGCGTTACAATGGTTTACAATATTTATTGTTTATTACTACTTAATGAATGGGTAAATAAACAAAAATATTACATTGATAAATGGTGGAAAAAAACCTTATCCCGTTATCGCAAATAAACCAAATTCTCTTATGTAGTAGATAACACGTGTAATAATACTTATTTAAGCGTGTGTTTTTGCAATCGTTGACAAACGAAATGTAATATTAAACAGTAATCAAACACTAAGGGTTCTTTATACCATGTGCAAAAGCTCCTACAAATTATAAATGTCTAGAATGTTAGCCGTATAAAATTCAGTTGATAATAATGTCTCATGAAAGTTTAAACAATTTAATTATTTACAACAGTGCGTGTCTTTATGTCTAAAACTAAAACAATGGAGTTTGTTACTAAACCTATAATTTCGGTGTCCCGAATAGCTCGATGTATTAGTGCCCATAAAGTATTAATTTCATTTATTCTGGCCTTGTCATTGCAACGCCTGTCGGGTTCAGATAACAATAAATATTACATTTCGATGTACTAAAAGCGGTCGTACACCTTTGACTAAAATATCGCACCACTGTTTTGTGATTGTCGATTCTCAATTGTTTCGCAGTAAAAATCGAGTAGCGTGCGTTCCTCGATATAAGCACTTAGGATTCAAAGCAAGACTAAACACTTGTGCGATAGTTGAGTCAAAGGTGTGAGAGCGTTCCTTGAATTACGACATTACTATGGCTTGTATATTTGGTTGTTACCGTTAATATTCTATGTCGGAAATCAAAGAATCATTTAGTATTTTTAAATATTTGAATGTTATTTCGAGGCCATTTATTATTAACCATTGCAGTTGTCCGATACAATACAGTGTCGTTCGTATAAAACAACGCGTCAATTTGATACAAAGAACTCGACTAAATTCAAAACAATGTTGATGTATTCACAGTTTCATGAATAACTACAAACATACAACAATACGCAACTTTGAACAAAAGAGACCGGAAGTGGGTTATACGACGCCACGCTTGTATCAATATATCCAATCATTTTAAATTAACAACAAATCTAAATTTAATTTAAAAAAACAAAAATCATACTTGCACAAATATAAATGCGAAAGTTTCGATACATAGGTAGATAGATGTTAGGTACTACCCAAAACAGCTTAACGAATCCCGATGAAATATGGCACAGATCTGGAATAAAACATAGACTACTTACTAAGTTTTCTTTTAATTTCGCGCATACAAAGTCGATCATTTGAAAGTCGTAAAGTCGCATAGAACCTTACTGTTTCAAAATAAATATATGTTTGTTATCAGAGAACGAATTAAAATTGGTAACGGTAACACATCACGGATTATTTTTTACTCATTTCTGATACTCACTTGTTAAACATTATACAACTAAGTTTATTATTTTATCGAATCGTGTTTTATAGCACAATAAATAAATGATTAACAAGTATGCACCCAAACGAATTTACATACGCATTACCAATGAATGGAATTCTTTGAAATATTAACAATCAGAATACAAACATAAACGCGTCCTAATAAAAAAAAAAAACAAAACCGGCTTCCAAACAAAATATACTAAAAACAAAGAATCCTTAAAAAAAAATCAATACACTAATAAGTAACGAAATAATTCCTTAAAAATAGTAAACCTCCCTTATTGTAGCTGTTATGTCTATATTGTACAATTATTATTACTTTGATGTCGTTTTCAGCCGAGGTATGCAATGATATTTCTACGTAAGGCTTTCTACATTTTTACCACAACAATTGACTATTGAAAGTATAGTAACCTTTAAGTAATGAATCTACAATGATTGTTGATAGTTTTTTTCTCCTTCTTTTAAGAAGTCTGTTAAAAATAAATAAATCCTAATAATTGTAGGTAATGATGATTTACAATGGCAAATTTATTTACCCACTTTATACATGCGCTGATTTTACCCAAAATAAATGCCCTGGTTACAAAAAGTCGCCTAATCTATCAAGTGCTTTATAAAACTAATGTAATAAACCGTGATTACGTCGGAATAATCGGTCGTCACGCGAACGCGTCACGGTTTAATTGTGCACACACTTGGCACAAATCTCTAGGTACAAGTTGAAACACAATCTATAATTACACCTCTACATTCCCAAATATAACCTAAGGCCAGGAGTGGCAAACCAATGGCATCCGACGCAATATTTTGGGTGAGCCGCTAATAACAAAATTACTATGAAAATTTATACAATAGGTATTTTATGAGGAGGGAACGTGAAGTAATTCCTTCGATTACAAAGTCAACATTATTTGCTGGCAAGTTAATAAGTAAACATTTACCACCACTAAGCAAAGGTAGCTGAACCTAATTTAGACAATTATATCTTAGTGTATATTGCTCCTTTGTTGTCTTCCTTTGAAGTGTTTCTCGGAACAAAATATTACAATTAAATTACCTTCATATTGACTCACGACCTGTATGTTATGGATTTTCCCCCTCGTTTCATCTCGTGTCTTATAAGTACAGTCAGGGCACTTTGCGGTGTTACACTTTTAGACAAATTACATTGTTGCTAGCAACGAGACAAACAAGTCACAAACAAATAAATTCCTGCTATATTATTCATAAATTTTCATTTTAAAGTATTCTCTCTTCTCTCTTTGTCATGGCTGATTATAAGTAAATAAAATATTATTTATTATTATTCCTAGTACCTCGTTTAAGTTACATTAAATTAAAATGATGTAATACATTTTATGCACCAATAAAAAGGCCTTATCGTTTAAGATTGCACACCATTTACACAAATGATACTATACACAATAAAAGGTGACATTACTTCATGTTATAATTAATCTCTGTTAAGTTAGGTAATAAATTAAAGTTAACGCAATAATTTATGGCATGATAATATGGCCATATTCGAGGATTACATATAACAATAGGTTTTTAATCGAATAAAGTTCACTATTTATTTAGCCTTTTGATCGACAAATGTATCGGATATTACTTAATGTAATGAATTTTGTTATCGCGTGGTCAAAGGCATACTAAAGAGAATCATTGTACCTGATAACCAGCGAACTAATGTGTTGTGCTCAAAATAGCTAATGAATTGCAGCAAACCACGTCGTTAATCTTTATTTATTTTGCCTAGATTGTGTCGAAACACTAAAACTTTCAGAATATTCGCTGCCACAGGCGACGAATTGCAATCGCTGGAAAATTATATTTAAAATAAAAATTAGCCTTATACTAATCAGAATATCATTGATAAGATATACTGGAAAACAATGTGTTACCGCCTTTGGCAATTGATAAATTGACAAAATGTTGTAGGTATGTGGTTACATAAATAAATGGTTCCTGCCTAAACAGTCGTACGTAGGTTTAAAACATTACTTTCGCTTTACAATTACTGTAAATATTGTTGAGTCTAATTACTCCGCATGCAAAATTAATATTTAATAAGGATTAAAAAAAAATATTTGAAAAAGATTAAAAAACATAAGGACATTTTTTATAACTTTCCATTTCAAATTATCAAGGATCAATATATAAGCATTATACTCTTAAATCATTGAAGCTTCTACCACTATAAAAATACAAAAACTGTAAATCATTGACAGTTAAAATTTATCTTTACATCTTCCTTCGACACAAAAAATTTAAAAAGACAGGATAAAACTAAAACAAACCAAAACCCAAATTGCAGTCAAATACGTCAATGGATTTATTCGGAGCGACGTCGAAGTATAATTGAAATTCATGAGCTACGAACATACGCAATACAAAAATGATTCATGGCGTGCGTAATGATTGCTTATCAAGAAACATGTATCACTCTGGTACAAATAGCATTAAGAACTATTGCTTCCATATCAGTCTATGGTAAGGTTCCCACTTCTGTAGCCACAATGATAGAATGGATATTTCCCATTGAGCGGATCTAATCCATATAATCAATCGACCCAATGGGAAAAAAAAATCCATCGGGTCGATCGATTGATAGACCGCTCGGCCCATCGGGAAACAGCTAATATAATTTCTATTACGAAGGTCTTGAACACATTCGTTTCTTAAAACTCAGGTTTACCAAAAACTTTTTGTACTTGAATTGTAGATGTAATTTTAGAAAAAGTTAAATCTAAATTATAGTATTCAAATAGCAAAATACGTTATCGGTTTTAATATGAAAATATCGTGTGTGACATTCGCAAGACATTTAACAAGTGAAGTTATCTGTTAAAATTATTTTTGTCATTATATAATTATATTGAAGTAGATTCCATACGCGTGGAGTTAAAAAATAGTATAAACACGGCCTATGTGACGATGACAACGTAGCTTTCTAATGGGGGAAGAATTTTTGAAATCTATCAAGTAATTTTTGAGTTATTTCGAATACATATAAAAATGCAAATCTTTCCTCTGTATAATAAGTATAGATAATATCATAAATTGTTATGAATGTTTTTCTTTGAAAAGATAACGGCGCGGCGAAGCAAAAGTCGTTTAAACGACGAAACAAACTCTCTGAAATGCTTTTATTATTTTAGTTCAAAGTACTATCTGTGAGTCAGAGGTCAGAGCTCTGGGAAATGTCTATGACATTTACTAGTATAATGATCCAACTCTTCATTTATTACTTTAAGAAAATTTTTATTTTTTTTGTTGAAATGTAATATTTTTTAACCACGTAGTCATGGGTTCAAATCCTGGTATTTGACTATCATGAAGTACGTGCACAAGCTGAGTTGGAATAATTACATGAAATAAAAATAATTAACTAAAATCTGCTTTTTGAATAAATAATTAACATATTAGTGCGTTTGCATTCTAGAACAATTCTCATACACTTTATCAGTTCGCGTAGTGGACACATCGTAACTGTTGACGGAAACGTTTGTTAGTTTTGTAGCGTTATCGCCGCTGATAAAGGTTCAATGTCAGAACAATCATCAGACACAGTTTAACTTTACAAGGTCGCATTCCTAACCTTGATTTGCCTTCCGTCGATTTCTGTATTTTGCCGCATATTTCGATAAACTTTTTTGCGATGTTTAAAAAAAAATAACAATAACATTATTCAATTCATCAATTTATTTATCAAAGTGGCTCTCACAGTCTTTGGAGTCCTTACTCTATATAATGCAGTAAAATTAATTATTTGAATATAATTGCGAAAGTTTAAATTTATATCGGTCTTTTATAAATGCGCATAACGTCAATCATACCGTTAATAGATTAGTCTGGAACAGCTTATCGGTATTTGTTTTGCAAACATTACTTTTATTAACGAGAACATTAACACTAATTAATAATTATCAAGTACAGCAAACATCTCCGCATCCTTTTAAATATGGAATATTCATTATAATCTTTGTTCACAGAGACCTTTCCAGCATAACCGCTGCACCTTTTGAAGAGTATTGACAACAATTGAGTACTTAAAATCCAATATAAATATAAGAATACCAAAGTGCGATAGAGACAGTTAAATACAGTTAAATACAGATCCTGTGTAACAGAAAGTGCGCTCAAACTTAAAAGCGAACGTAATTCGGTGAAAGTGATAGTTGAGTGTTCAATATGACACCGGGCGTTGTGGAAGATCACGCCATGGTGGGCCTTGGTAATAACAACGTGGAGCCCCTAATTCCGCGCTCTACAGTACAGCTCGAATTCAATGACATACAGTGCTGCATAAACACATTCACCATTCATAAATTAAAATTTGGTAAGTATCTTATTTCAATTTGAATCACTGCTATTTTTACAGCGTTTAATTTCTTTTGCATTTTAAAAGTTAAATATATCATTCATATACAAAAGGTTGGTAATACGTTACCAATGTGTTACGTATTACCAACCCTTTGGGGCAAGTACCGCCGCCTCCCCTACTGCAAAAGTTATTGGAATAATTCCTATCTACATTTTACTGCCAAATCAATAATACTGATGAGGCATTTAAATTGTTTCATTAAAAAGTACTCCAGGATCGTGTCAATTGCTATTACATTATTTTACAATGTTTTAAATCTTGGATGATAAAATTAATTCTCAAACAGCTTTTGTGTTTTATGTTATAAATTTAACTAATTAAAAATCAAGCATGCTATATACTATACTATACTATATTCATATGTACTTGCGTATATATGAATATAGTAAATATATGTATTCATTCCAATAATGGTCGTATCATATTTGCATATTTGTGAATAATTCGACTATATCACTTGTACAGTTATTGAGATCTGAATCATCGGATAGCTTATGACGCAACAGGTCACTTGTAAGTTTCCGTCCTTTACTACATTAGGTAAATAAATAATCGATTGAAGCACGGCTATTTTTTTAACATTAACTCTAATAAGGAAATCACTTAATTCGCTCATTAATCTTCAGTGTTCATTGTAAAGATATTTTTAATTAATTTAAAAAATGTAAGGGTTACAATAAGTAACGACTACATTTTTTTTATCAGAACGTAGGAAACGAGCAGAAGTCCACATTTACTCGACGAAATCACGAAGCGATCGCTTTCCAGACTTCTGTAATTGTAGATGCGTTGCCTACCTTTCTCGACGCATAAGGGGACGCACAGGGAGGATTTATTTCCCCTTCCTCGGCGTCCCCTGCTCTGCCAAAACATACTGAAACATTCTGATACAATGAATAAGCGTAAAAATAACCGAGCTAGGTATTTAGAAAGTTGTAAACAACCTCAAATAATATTTAACCAAGGTAGGATCATTTTAGGTAGCTAACTACATGTCGTTGAAATCAAATTATATTACAAATCTCTTCTATTAGATTCAAGTGGTTATTCTCGACCTAAATAAACGGTAAGGTCAAACGAAACCTTATTTCGAAACAACGCAGTAAACTTCCTGTTAAAATTAAAACTTTAGTCGTTCTTACAATGAAACTGATGTTAGATTTAGTTGACACTAATTTATTTGTCATTGAAATTTGGAATCATTCAACATATTATGGTGTTATTTTGTCATGACATAATATTTGGCATGGTAATATAATTGCGTATTAATCGATATTAAATGGGAGATGTTATCTACTCCAAATAATTTTAATATAAAACTTTTAAATGAATTTATCATCATCAGTTGATCTTTGTACATCTTGATGTTAAAAAACTAAAACTAATCAACTAACGTAACAAACCTGTGTACATTTATCGCATTTTCTATTAGTTATAATAAAGATAATAAATCAGTAAATAAATAAATGTTTTAATCTACATATTATAGATTGTTTATAATTAAAAAGAAAAAATATTCAAAAGAAGAAATAGTAATATGTCACTCATCTTGTTGTATTAAAAATGGTTTTCATACTAAAATCATGACTCCTATTTTATAGTTATTCTTATTTAAACATGGTCCTTCGAGCCGGATTGACGATTTGGATAATTCAGGACTAACTATAAAATGGTTTTCACAATAAATTATATACTGTTTTATCGTTATTCTCATTTAAACATAGATGTTAATGTATTACTGAATCAAATATTATGATTTTATTATCTATTCGCATAAAAAGCCAATCGATTGAAAATCATTTTTATTTGCCTGTTTCTAATCGAAGTTATAAAACATTTGACCATGTTCCAGGTAAAGTGTTTTTTTTTTGTGTAAAGGGCACTCTACCCTTCGAATTTAATTTGTTTTAGAGACCTTCGGTTCTACTTATACATTCCGTAATTAAACCGGTTCTATAGAAACGTCATAGAATTAAATTAAATGTCAATTAACAAGTCAACGGCCTTAAATCGGGTTTTTAGAATCAGTTAAGGCAGTTAGAATCTGTTTGTATGTCATAATACAAACTTACTGGCACATAAATATTTCATAAGCGTCTTTTGCTATGCAATTTTTCATTTACACGATTTCATCTGACGAGTATTAGGATTTGCAATTTCAGAATTGTGCAAACTTTGTGGTCGTATACTTAACTCTTTAGAAATAGTTAAATGTGTACATATTTGGTAATCAGAACAGTTGTTTACGTCATTTGTCTATTTGGTCAATGATGTGTGTAAGATACGGTTTTTTGCATATCGAATCAATAACTAATTGATAGAATTGTTATGAAAGTAATGATTAATTATTGAACAAGTTATCTCTCATCTCATCAGATAAAGAACTATATTAAACTCAATACAAATGAAAACAATCTGTTTAAATTTTCCCGCTATGTTCTTTCAATAGACAAAAATACTTGCTATTAAAGCTTGCGCATCTCTTTACCAGCAACATATTATAATAATAAAAAAACGTCATCTCGTAGCCATCATCTTTATATCGGTATTAGGTTGCCATTGGACGTGTAATCGTAATTCGTATTTTATTAAATTGGACAATAAAGATTGCACCAACTCGAGAAACCATCTAGCTGGTTTACATTACCATATGATCACAAGCATCGTGATATTAATTATTCTATTTAAATATTTATCAGAGCAACAACTGCACATATTGAAACATAACCTAACTTTTAAAATATACAGTGATTAGATTGGTCGAAGATGGAAGATGTTATTTATACCTTCACGGCTGCATGTTCTAGCTATATACAGTTGTTTGTTTTTTAATTTACAATATATTAAAGTTATAAGGCACTGGGAAAGGCTTTTATCCAGCAGTAAGTAGACAAAAGTTAATGATGATGATGATAAGATGTATAAAAACCTTAATAAAACTGTATAATATGTAATCTGTGGCATTTATACTGAAATCGTATATCATAAAAAAGCGTCAATCAATCAAATGCACAACACAATATGTTGCTATCATGTATAAATTATATTTATACTACAATTGTAATCTTTAGAATCGGAAAGGCAATTTGTAATCGCGCGAAATAATATTCTTGTATTCTTTACAAAGGTATAACTATTTGCCTGTTGTTATTAAAGACTGCTTACACTCGTATTAGTATTAACTGGAAGTTTCGTCTGTTTTCTATTTGAAGTTTGAACAATATCCTTTTATTAAGTGTCACATGCAAGGGATTCTAATTATTGCAAACGATATTACCATGAAGTTTTTTACCTAATTTACCAAATTGATTGAAAATCAAAGAAAAAGTATTGCGTTTTTGTAGTTTTACCTGCTATGGTCTGAACAATTTAAAAAAAATGTGGTGTTAATGCCATTTTAGTATAATTAGGTATGGAAATTTACTGAACGAACTTAGCAAGTCTTTAATTTATAAATCTAAGACTAGGAAATTACTGTTATGTTATTCAAATTTACCTTTAATCTTAATTATCTGGGGAAAAACTTGTCGTCAGTATTTACCAGAAACAAACATTGATTTACCATAAGAATATCTAAAGCCGAGCGTTAGCATGTAAACATTCCTTTAATCCGGTTTAAAGACGTTGGTAATTAGAATAACTAGCTAGTCTACTTGTATCAAAAACTCTTAACCGTGGGTTCCCACTGGTGTTAGGACAAGGTACGGTTCGGCATCCGCCGAGGGTGCCTGACAGAAAGGCGCCACAGATCTGCGAATTACTCTTACAAATACTCTTAACTACCTCCCCTCATAGTCAGGTAAAGAGGGAGCGGAAACTAAGATTTGTAGCGCTAGAATCGGCAAAGGGTGTTAGTCATTTTTTTAACGCACTGATATTACCATGGGTTACTTTCTAGTGTTTCACCAGTCTAAATTATTACTAAAATGCGAGATTCTATATGTTAAGGCGTAGTCACCGTCAGCTTAATGTCTTATTTCTTGTTAGATAAAAACAACAGTATCCAAGTCATTGTCTCACGACTCTGCTTCACTATTGCTATTAAAACTAAATCAAATTAATTGAAATATAAACCTGTTAGTATTTATTACTCTGGTTTACCATTAAAATACTTAAATCTTTCGTTAAACGAAGCTTACGTCAAAACAAAAAAAAGCCTCCTAAATTGTTGATTAATATTAGGATTATTACATAAATGGCTAAAAAAAAATATCAAATCACTAGGAACATGAAATGAATGAATACAAAAAACTTGAAATAATAAATGTGACTATGTTTCTTAGTTAAATATTAAAAGATCGTCAAATTAAACTAACTGTCGAAGATGAAATGTCAATAATATAATACATTATTTCATTATGTAATACTGATTACATTATTCGTTTAAATAATCTATAATGAAATTATGTTTAAACACTCAAAGTTGTTATCATAATTGACACATGATCGAACCGTGTGGATATGAACCACTCCAAACACTAAACGCGTGCCAACTAATATTTTTTGTCCATTTGATATATTATTTATAAAGGAAGTTGTAAAAAAAACTTCAAACGCTTTTTATTCGATTATTCGCAAGGAGACAAAGTTTTTTGCTAATACAAAGAACTATACATTACTTTACGATTTATTAACAATAACACGTGATTAAGTTTCCAGTTGTCTAAAACCTTTTTATTAACAAATTGGTAAACAGCTCTTTTTTTAAATAAACCAGCGTTTGACCACGATACCATCTAAATTTGCAAAGCTATCTTTGCACATAGATAGCACAGACATCTTTGAAATGCCGAATTACTTCTACTTTACGTCTATGTGAAGGCATTGCATCGGGTAAGCAGGCCTATTTTTGACCGACTTCCCAAAAGAAGGAGGTACTCAATTCGTCTGTATGTTTTTTTTTTATGTGTGTTACGGCATAACTCCGCCGCTAGTGGACCGATTTTGATAATTCTTTTTTTATCCGAAAGGTAATACTTGCAGGTGGGTCCCATTTTTTTGGTTGATTTTTGGAGTCAAAGACTACGACGTAGTTAAATAGTTTAGCTCAAAATCACGCGACGAAATTTCGGGTCATTTTTGCTTTCTTTTTGTAGCGATTAATGTTGCAGCTGGCTCTACCACTGTTAAGCTATTTTTTAAAATAACTTAAGATTAATTAAGATAATTAATTTATTTCGTTCGACGTCATTAATGATGACGTCAAGAAATTAAAGTTACAATTTAAATGCTAATATTCCCGCGACAAGTTAGTGATAAACATCTTATCGCTGTCTTTAAACCATTGGCGGTTTTTAATTCTACTAATTGAATTTTTAATTCAGTTTTTATAACTGTTTAACCTATAAATAAATAAATCATCATCAACCCACTATAAGTTGTCACTGAGGGGTTCGGAGCGTATCCTAAGTTAAGGGTGACTAGGCCATAATCAACCTCGCTGGTCCGGTGCGGGTTGGTTGACCTCACACATATCTTTGAATATCTTCTGTTAAATATAACTAGTACAAGTTATTGACCGCTTAAGTAAAAAGGACTTTGAGTAACAATTGAAGGCAATTTAAAAATCAATTAAATAGATCGCATCGCTTCATTGGTTCGACAATTGAAGCAATATGTTTCGCATGCAATAATACTAACACACGCATATCACGCCAGTTTACACATAGCACGAAGAAATTACGCTTATCGAGGTGACTTAACTATGAAAATAATTGACCTCTAAACGATAACACAATCTGTTACCCACGCTCTATCCGGGTTTACATAATTCCTGAACAAAGTTCAATGGAAATGACAGCAAAAATAAAATCATACTAATGTTATAAATGCGAAAGTTTGGATGGATGCATATATGGATGTTTGTTAGAGTTTAAAGCATAAATGGCTGAACGTATCTCGATTAAATTTAGTATAGATATAGAGGATAGTTTGGAACAACACATAGGCTACTCACTTTTGTTTTTTTTTATACCACGCGGTCGGAGACGCCGGCGAAAGCTAGACATTACAAAAATAGAAACGTTTTAAGTAATTGATTCTTATAACCGAGATAAGACGATTTTAGTATTTTATTCTAAGCAATTTTCTATGTTTGTTAACACTAATCATTCTAATCAAATTTGAAATAAAAGCAATAAAAAAATATTACATAGACTTACATCACAAACTAATAAGACGAGATATTCATAAAGTGATTAAGATATTTTTACAGTTTATATGATATTTGTAACATATCACCATTTGTACTACTTTCGATAAACTTCTCTTAAGACGCATCGATAACAGCAAAGCATAAAATCTTAACCGGTTCAAGACGGGTTGCATAAGTAACTCACGAGAAATCTTTGGAGAAAACTCGTTTGTTATTAAACAAACGTAACTTTATATAATCGCTTATTTTATATCAGAACTATTTAAAATTATTATTTAACTAAATGTAAGCACATTCCATCAGAAAATTCATGGAGATACTACATTGCGAAGATTATACGAAACAATCACCACGTCTAATTTATTATACAAAGCAATTTATTCGCAGTAAAAACTATAAATTAACTTTTAATGTACTTGATAAAGTTAGATTAATATAGAAGTAGGCAGTTATAAAAAATAACATCATAATAGATCTGATCTCAAGGCATTGCACCTACAGCCAGAAAAAATAGTCCCCTAAAGTCTTATAATAAACAAAAAAACAATACGTTTACAATAATACCTGTATGTTTTTATAGTTAAACAAAATATGTCTATTAAAGTGTGTATATATGTATGTACGAACTGTAAGACGTTACGCGGTGTAACATTGAAGGTGTAATATTAGATGTGTAAGTCGTAAATCCACACTTAATCAAAAGGTTATTAACCCGTTCATTTACAATTATAATTTCACGCAGCGATATACAATTTAGGTACTTTATATTGCAATATTGGAAATCGATTACTATGTAATTTAATAGTTACGCACCGTTTTACTGTACCTTATTAACAACCTCCTTCCTTCTATTATTACTGTAAAATAAAACGTCGATTATGAATTACTTACCAAACTCTTACAAACGTATTTTGCACTAATGCAACGAATCATATAAACGTTACACAATTAAGGCACGAAACCGTATGTTGTAAAAGTGCTATTCAACGTTAGTTATCTATAGTTATACTATAATAATAAAGCGTAAACACACACTTCTTTGTTGCCTAAGATGTCAGCAATACAAGGATATTTTTGAATAATTCTTTCTTTAATAAAAAGCCCTACACTTGCGTCACGCTTTAAGCTATATATTTTAACGCCATTAAACATAGGAGGTAAATATTTTGAATAAAGACCCTAATGTGGGAAAGAGACCATAAGTTGCTGCCAACATCTAGGAAGCATGGTTGTCATCATGTCATGACATTTTGACATTTGTAATTGATAATTTGTCAAATGTAAGCAATAAAATAAAATGTTCATAATTTTATGCGGATGAAGTCGCACGGGAACAGCTAGTTAATTACAACATTAGTAAAAGAACATCAATTATTCATGTTCCGATTTAAATTCGAAAATGAAAGAATTAAAAAAATAACAATTAACTGAATGTCGTTTAACGGTCATTAAAATGTTAAATATACCATACTTAATCTATTATAAGGGTCGTTCGTAAAGCACTTAGAGTGCAATATTACGTATTTACTAAAGATATTCATTATTACAAAATCTGTGGAACTCATTCAGTATCAGTAAAATTTAGAACAACCCCCACTCTGGTTACCTTATTTGAAGATATTGCATTAACAACAAGTTCGAATTCACAGTATATTTCGAAACTCAACTGCTATACATGTACATTTACTCCCACTATGTATAGATAAATTACATCAATAGATTACAAATATTACATGGTATTGTATGGAAAAAGGTAAAAGCCTGCACGAATTCTATTACTATGAACAATTTAAAAGGCGTAACGTTTATGCTGAATAATATATTTGAATAAACTTCCAGTCACGGGTCACGCGCAGATTAGAATGTCGGTTTTTAACCTGAGCTTGCACATCTGTCTACAAATTGCGATCTGCCTTTACACTACGAACTCTTTTCCTGAGGAACAATCACACTATTTAAAATAAATATTATTGCACTAGCTGTTCCCGTGCGACTTCATCCGCATGAAATTATGAAAATTTTATTTTCTTGTTTACATTTGTAATATTATCAACTACAAATATCAAAATGACATGACACGACAAACTTTGACAATCCTACTTCCTTGATGTTGGCAGCAACTTATGGTATTTTTCCCACACTAGGGTTTTTATTAAAAATATTTATCCCTAAGTTTAATGGCGTCAAATTATATAGCCTAAGGCGTGGCGTAAGTTTAGGGCTTTTTATTTAAAAAGAGTTATTCAAAAATATGCTGTTATTCCTGACATCTTAGGCAACAAAGAAGTGTGTGTTTACGCTTTATTATAATAGTATAGATTAGCCTTTGGATGTCTAATAACTAAGAGGTTGTGTTCAAGATCATGGAGACTTACCATGGAAATAATGTCATGGAAATACAATAGCAAATAATCATTGTTGTAAATGCATTCTAATAAAAACTTTACATACACATTAAGCTAATTAAATGTTACCAGTGTTCATTATTCTACCAAAAAATGCAATATCTGTGTACTTTGGAATGATATTTACTATACAGTAAATCCGAAAAACAATGAATTCATTGACATTGTAAACCTTAAAACAAGCATTCGGGTATAAACTTTTTCTGAAATTAAATTATAACTTCATATGACAACACAAATTTACTTTACATCCGCCCGTCCATCAAACTCAACAAGCGCATCGAATTATATATCAAACACTAAATAGCGGATGCTATTTAATTAAACTTTAATGACATAAAATTGTGCAATTCCTAAGCCGTTATTGTTCCAAGCACAAATTGAAGTCATATAGGTTCCGTAAACGCGATGTGTTAATCAAGTAGTACTTGTAACGGACGTTAATATAGTGCATGTGGACATGACAACTTGACTGTAACTTACGCTATTTGCATTAATAAATCGAATTTTAATACCTATACCTATGCATTTTAATACGTAACCAGCTACTACTGCGAATACGTTTAACAGTTTTTGTACCATATTTACGAAGATTATTGGAGACGTAAAATGTAAATGGAAGTTTTACATATTTATCGTTTGTATTTCTATTATTTTATTTATTCAATTATGTCTTTATGTATTATTTGACCTGAACTCTTTACTATCGTTAAAAGATATAGCAGCTATAATGTTTTCCATTATAAGTAATTGGATTCATTCTCGTAAGTAATAGTTATTTTCATAAAAAAGTAACGACTGTTTTGAACCTTTGTTATCTAGTAGTTAAGTCTTATTTAAAACTGGCTGTTCCCATGCGGCTTCATCCGCATGAAATTATAGAAAGTTTTTTTCATTGTTTACATTTGTCAAATTCTCAAATGTCGAAATTGCCGTTACCATAATAACCTTTCTTTTTTAATGTTGGCAGCTTGTAGGTTATGGTCCCTTTGCGACATGATGGTAGTTTACCAATTTATTTACCTCTAAGTTTAATAAAGTGAAAACATATAGTCTAAAGCGTAAGTGTAAGTCTTTTTATTAAAGAAATCATTTTACATAAATGTTTTGTGGTTCCTGACATCCTACGCCACGAAGTATAGTGTGTGTTTACGCTTTATTATAATACGAGTAGTATAGATAATAGGATCACTATAGACTTACCGTAACGATATGATGTAAGAGTAATCGAAGCATCCATTGTCAATGGCATATTGAGGGTCGTGCGTGGATTACATTATGACGTCAAAATGTCAACTGGCTTGAAGACTCTGACGTTTAGTATTCTATGGTCGATATCGATTCACACTACTAGTACCATCGTACGATTGTCTTGGAAGTTGGAAATTCTTGATCAGATCATGTTAAAATGTCCTTGAACAAATCAATACCATCAATGTTCATTTGTTAAATTTGAGAATAAATTAATTCTAAACAATACTATGCAACTGCCTGGTGCGCGCGACGTCGTTCGCGTAGAATTAAGAAAATAGTATATAATATAGCCTATGTTACACAGTGATAACGTATATTTTTAGTCGGTATGAAAGAGTTTTTGTAATATTTCAGTTGTTTTTGAGTTATCTCAATACGTACAAAAATAAAAATCTTTCCTCTTTATGTTAGTATAAATGTGTATACAGAAGCGAAAGACATTAATATTTTAAGTACTTAAGAAAATATAAGATCAAGTAAATTTAATATCAGCGGCAATCGTTTGCCTAATGACGTAAATAAATTTAAATTTCAACATTGCCTCACGGATATAATTAAATATGCGTAGATATATTGTTTATAAATGCAAAATCAGCGCACGATTGACGTTGCACGTAAATTTACAGCAACAAATATATTAGATTATTTTAATATGCACAGTATGCAGTACCTACAAGGAATTAAGAAAAAACCTAAAGCTTAGTCTGTGAACAATATTTAAGCGTACCTTATGTTTTGTATTCAACTACTGATGCAACAACTAACATAAATATTCGATTTAAAATATATGTTGAAAATCAATTTGGGGTAGGAACACTACTGACATACCTTTTAATCATTAATATTATAAATACGAAAATTTGGATGGGTTTATAATGTTAGTAGTTAGTAGTAGGGCCCTCCAAGAAATCCTTCTGAAATCTGCAACAAATATTACAATCTGGAATTGCTATTCATTCGTGCTCATAAGCAACATTTTTTTAAATTCTACAAACGGAGTCGCGGGCAACGGCTAATCTTAAAAAAAAATAAAATCGGTGTCATTAAATGTTGTACTTTAAGTAACCTTTGGTTAATAAATCGACTTCTAAATGTCTCTGTTTAAATAAATTTTGGGATCTTTCTTGGCATCCAAATGATTGCAGTTACTAAAATTGAATACGAATTGAAAATAAGTTTAATAAAAAAGAAAACATCACATTAAATCGATTAACGATCCAGTTTTTACACAGATAAATCACATATTTTATGTAAAAGTATCTTCATTGCAAATTCGCAGTTAGAATGTTATTACTTAAAATGATCGATCGTTTAGACTTTCTTCAAAGTTTCAAAAAATATAGTACTTCTGATAAAATGTCGCAACATTCCTGATTCATTTTATCTTTTAACTATTTTCTATAAGTATGAGTAAAAAACAAAATATGCTTAGTGATTCCTATCGAGCTTATTAATCCGCTACATATGTTTCGCTAGCTGTTGCTCGCGACTTCGTCCACGTGAACTTAAAAGTAGTTAAAAAACATCGTCTATGTTACTCGGCGATAAAGTTGCTTTTTAATAGTGAAAGAATTTTTGGAATCGCCCCAATAGTTTTTGTGTTATATCAATACATACAAAAATTCATTAATACATTTTTTTTCTTTATAATATTAGTATAGTATAGATATAAATATAGATAGGTATTTTACGAAATATATCTATGACGTAGTCTCTGTGTTTTCATATAGAAGCAAAGCATATCCTGCGCGGAGTGAGCGGGTGCTTCAAGCCGGGCGAGCTGACAGCCATCATGGGCCCCTCGGGCGCCGGCAAGACCACGCTACTGAACATCCTAGCAGGATACTCGTAAGTCAATATTTTAATTGAGAATACGCAATTTACTAATTTATCTCTTTTTTTCATTTCACACTGATTCATTCGCACGAACTGCATTTCCAAAAAAAAATAAAGTTCGTAGCCTAAACTACTAAACGGACCTCGATAAAATTTGACACAAACGTAGAGGACACTCTGGAAAAACACATAGGCTACTTTTGTTCCTTTTAATTCCACAAGTCGCGTGCGAAAGCTAGTTAATACATAAAACCAATTGACCGCCTCTTCCGTCCTTCAAGACTTTTCTAAGAAACTTTGTTCCTACTTTAAGCATTGTAGTTATAAAGCCATTACCGCTTTCTACAAGTCAATACACTTAAATGTACATCGTAAGTAGGTCCACTGTATTTTCAGAACAAAAGGTGCGAAAGGCGAAATAAAGGTCAACGGAACGCCGACATGCGCCTCGCAGTCGACGAGTCGCGGTGGCGCGAGGTACATTCGCCAGCATGATGACCTTCGAGTCCATCTCACTGTATACGAATCCATGGCTCTAGCGGCTGCGCTTAAGCTGGCCGACTTCACCGCGCACGAGAGGAAAGAGAAAGTAAGAGAAAGCTAGATCACTCATCTACAGACGAGATGTACTCTAAGTGCGCAAGTTTTATGCAATTTTACTGTCTATCAAATTTGTCTATAAAATATCGAATACAAACTTTCAAAAACCTTGTGATAGTTATTATGAAATTGTTATCTATCTTATATTTGTTTGAAGCAACTTCATTTGCTTACTACATAACTAAATAACTAACTAATCAATATTGAAGACTTTGAACATTGTGTTGAGTCAAAACCGATACAATAAAAGGTATTCAGGTCAAAAATTAATTTCGATGACTTGTCGCTACATTGCACCATACTTTCCTAAACGTCACATACATATGGAGTGTTTAAAAAGAAAACTTGATTTTAAATGATTATTTCCAACTTAATCCGTTTTTTTTTAAGTATTAAAAAGTAATAACTGTCGGTAAAGCGCATTTGCGGAATTATTATGAAAAGCTACCATTAAAAAAGTATTTCACATTTGTACCGATAGATGGCGCTGTCAAGAGCTTCACACTTTAATTCAATCTGTTTACTAAAGACTGTATAAAGGTAACATTGGTGCCCGTATTGTTTAGGTTTACGAGATCCTGGCACTGTTGGGACTAAGCGGGGCAGCGCGGACCCTTTGCCGCGACTTGTCCGGGGGACAGAGACGACGGCTGGCCGTCTCTCTTGAACTACTCTCTGATCCCTCGCTATTGTTCCTTGACGAGCCTACCACGTAAGTTATTCCAATTCCAACCGGACCTAGTTCACGGTTAGTTCATCGGAATCGGACATTATCATATAAAATTATTCTTGTTGAATTAAATCAATGCAACAATTGCCTTTACCAGTATTTCCAACACACAAATGTTTTCCAATTATTTTAAATGGAAACATTATTATTTTTATATAATAGTAGCCATAGTTATTTTTATATAAATTATACATAAAAATGTTTTCGTTGATTTCACTTAAATATGACTAAGAAAGATTCGAGGGTGATCCGAAATCTGTAATGTTTGATTAAGACTTTAATATGTTCGGCCTTCTAGTATATTACAAGTGAGATGTTTTTAAACATTTAACAGGGGCTTAGATTCTTCAGCATCTGCGTCACTAATAACATTACTGAACGGCCTGGCACGCGGCGGTAGGACTTTAATCGCAACCATACACCAGCCGTCAGCACTTCTTTTTGAAAAGATCGACTCCGTGTACTGCCTCGCGAACGGCAGGACTTTGTACTCTGGCCCAAGACAGCATCTCCTACCAGCGTTGTCAAGCGCCGGTCTTAGATGTCCGGCTTACCATAACCCTGCTGATTTCTGTGAGTAATTTTCATAAGTTCACAATCGTAATTTGATGCACTCCTCTTGACATATTTTGAAACATGCAATGTAACTACTTTAATTACCTGTTACTATAGATTTTATTAAATTGTTATTGTATTATGTTTTAATGTTATTTTCCGTAAATGACAATAGTTATTACACTATTAAATTTCTGAGAATTTACACAACTAAGTTTAGTTGAGTAGTTACAAACAATACAAATATTACGTAATTGCGTGACGCCTATGATACTCTTTTAATTTTAATTGATTACAATTTATATGACAAAAACAAAATTGTATGTGAAAATTAAAATAATTTTACATACAATGGAGGTCATTATTTCGATAAAACATTTTAATTAAAATTAATAAATTGAAAGCTGATACTTTAAAGAGTAGCGAGTAGTTTTATTGAAACTAAATGTATCTTATATTTTTACCTGAATGAAACTGATTAGCAAAAATACAATTTTAATTTTCGTTAGGAGTAACGAAACATTTTAACAAACAATGAAATAAAATCAATATCGAAGTTTACCGGACACACAACAAGGGTCAAACCGAGACATTCAGATAATTAATAAAGCAACTACAGGAACCAGCAAAAAAGCCATTGTATTTCTAAGTTCCATATAATTAAATATCTTAAACAAAGACAAATAACATTACTCACGATAATATTATCTTAATGGTTTTATCTACAAAAAGTATTTGATGAGATGTGTGTGAAAACATCAACAAAAATTATTTATGATTTTTTTGATCAAACCAAAGTAAACATGAACACGAAGACAAATAATCAAAAGTAATAAGGTTTTCTAAAAACAAACGGAAGTAATATTAAATTTATGTATTTTCAGTAATGGAAGTCGCTTCCGGTGAGTACGAGGTGGATCTCGTGAAAGTGTCAAAAACTATAACATATTATAAACCGGAGCCTGTTGCCGAAGCAAGCTTAGAAGAGATCAGTTTACAAGATTCTTCGCATACAAGTAAGACTCATTTTAATCGTACTAATATTATAAATACGAAAGTTTAGATATATGGATGTTTGTTAGAGTTCATAGTCTTAACGGCTGAACGTGTTTCGGTGAAGTTTAGAATAGATGTAGAGAATAGTTTGGAAGAACACATAAGCTCACTTTTGTTTTTTTTTATTCAACGCACAAGGAGTCGCGGACGAAAGCTAGTAATATTATAAATGCGAAAGGTAAAATTGAATGTATGGATGTTTATGAGGACGTAACTTCAAAAAGTCCGTTCTATCTAGAAGAAATTTAGAAACGGAGATACAGTCTGTAATAACCCATAGGCTATTAAATTTTTTCTTTACATTTCGTGAAGACGAAGAACGAAGTCTGAAACTACTATTCACTTAATAATAATAAAATTTTTAATTGTAATTTCATTCACGCCTGTTAATGAAATCTGAGCTTTGGGATTTAAAAAAAACTATGAGGAAAATATGAATCGCTTATTCGTCATGGTAAATTTTCCTTAAAGTTTTTGTCTCTAATTGTACATTTATTGTAGGCATGGACAACAAAATCAAGCAAAAACCTTTACAAAGCAACGCTAAATATCAAAGGAATTACTCTAAAAACATTTACAGGCCGTCAGGGAATTTTAGTCAGACATGGATACTGCTTTATAGAAACTACTTGATGACGACGAGAAATTACGTGAGTATATGTACACTATATTCATTAAGAAATACATTTTTAAATGCCCAAACTGAGAACTTAAGCTGGCTTGAAATAGATATTACCTACTGCAGGATTTTGCACATTTACTTTTCCTTAAAAGAAGCAAATTTTTCGCACACATGGCATCCCTAAAGAAAGATATCTACGCCTTTTGCGGTAGTTTATGATTCTTTAAAACTCTTAAGAAATTAAATTTTTATACATCAATGACAGGACTAAATATTTTATTAGAAGTGCTTTGCACTAAAATCAATACGTTCCGTTTTACGCATAGTAACATGCACGTTTTAATTGTTAATTTTCCGTAAACCTGACAAGTGACGTTTTAACTGGTTAGCAAAGGGTAATATGAAACGTTTTACGATGATAAACACATCTGTATATAGACGTCCACTTATTCATTATGTTAAAGTAATAATTACATTAATAAAATTAGTAGTATCTGATGCTATAAAAAATATCAACACGGTCGAGTTTCTTCGTGCGGTTTTGATATGATTAAAAAACAACATTAAGGTTCTAATTAGCTATTAGACGCTAAATAAAATGTTACATAATTACATTTACTTTCATTTCAGTCATTATTCATGTACAGAGTGGCGGCACACGTGGTTATAGCACTTATCTTTGGCTACTTGTACTTCGGTGTCGGAAGCGAGGCGAGCAGCGTACTCGGGAACTATGTCTACTTGTATGGATCTATGCTACTCGTTGTCTACACTGGAAAGATGTCTGTGACACTATCATGTAAGTGTATATGATTTAAGTTTAGAATTATCATTGATCTGGAAAACTCTTTTAATTATCTATAATTTTAGTTTAAGCGCCTGTAATATTTTAATAACAATATTCAATGCATCTTTGCAAATTCAAAATTGACAGGCGCATTTACTTTACTTTTAAAAGCTATAAACTCGTACTATTGTTTCAGTTCCACTCGAAATGGACATATTAAAAGGAGAATACTTCAATCGATGGTATAACTTGGGACCGTACATATTTTCAATACTGGCTGTTGAATTACCATTTCAGGTAAATATAACTACGCAGTAAAAGTTCATCTCACAATTAAAAACTCATTATTTTCTATCATTGTTCTTTTGTTTTCAGATGATCTCTTGCGTGTCATACGTGGTACTGTCATACTGGCTTACAGACAACCCTCTGGAGCCCACACGAGCTACGCTGTTTCTCGCTACGATCGTTGCCACCTCCCTGTGTGCGCAGGCGTGGGGATATTTCATTGGTTCAACTACCCCTACTAAGGTAGCAAATTTTTTTAACATGGAAATTTAATTAATTATAGAAATTATAAAAATGGTTACATCATATACTCGTATAAATGTAAAGCGGAAGATCATTTAGTTAAAATAAGTGTAACAGTACATTTTCTATTCGTATTCTAAAATAGATTTAAAGAGTTATGCCCTCTCTATTGATACTGCGATACGCACTAATTCATACTCAAAACTATCTATGTTATCTTACAAATAAATTTTCTCATTTGCAGATTGCAGTATTCATTGGGCCAGTACTAGCGTGTTTGTTCTCCGTGTTCGGCTTCTGCCTGGCACTGTCGGACACACCCTATCCCTTCCGCTGGTTGCACCACATCTCCTACTTTAGAGCCGGCTTCCACGTCGCCGTTCATTCTGTCTATGGCTTTAATAGAACTAAGATTCATTGTGCAAAAGGTAATTGTACAATTTTGATACTTTCATGCTGAGTTTCTGAAGTTCCCACTTATTTTGTCATTACCTAGCGTTTCATTAATGTAAAGCTGAGCTAAGTTTTAACGGAGTAAAACTCAAGTTAAGTAGTTCGGAAACACATTTCATGAAATATTCGAACCAAAAACACTAATGAATGTTCAAACGTAGCTGGGAAACCGGCGTGTACGTGTACGTGTTAAATAATTAAAAATACATTTCTGGCTTATAAAACCTAATTTTTTTTCATTTCAGAATATTGTCACTACATAACTCCTAGCAAGTTTCTAGTGGAAATGGATATGGCGCACGTTGACGTGGGTGGCAACATGGCACTCGTTCTGTCAACAACTGTCCTCATGCACCTCCTCACATGCGGCGCCCTCTGGTATAGACTAAATAAAAGATGATTCTTTATAGATCTGTGAATGCGACTGAGTTTTTAATGTAAATTAGACAATGTAGTGGTGTTAGTTAATTTTAATGAAACGTAATTTTTAAGTAGATAAATTTTGTTGCCTTAGTTATTATTATAGTGATATTTAATTCAGTGTATTGACTTATTTTAGGACCAAGTATTTTATAATAAGCTGAATAATTGACGCTGGTGCCGTTAAAAATATAGAAAAGACTATTTTGGAATTATAAACATTTTTTTCTTTATTTTCAAAATTGAAATTTAATGGACAAAAAATGAAAACGAATATTGTAAAGATGTGTTTAGAATAGGCCGGTCAAGATATATACCGATTAGATCTTTTAACTTTTTAAAATTACATACAATTTTTATTCAGTACATGAAAAAAATATTTTGATTCACTTGACGTTTAAAACGACAAGTCCATTTGGACGATTTTGTACCTAATAAAGAAAATTAACTCAATCGTAATTGTTAATAAACCAAATAAAATCAAACCTGTTAATTAAAAATCTATTTTAAATAAGTTCTTTTTTTGAAGAATGAAAATTGTGAACGTTTTAAAAATTAGAATATTTTTGTAACGATAAGTTCGGAATACCCAGTTAAAAGTATGTTGATAGTTACCATGAGTTTTCACTCTCGTACCACTTGTACAATACATTCTGTTGTCTGTTTATTTAAAACTGTATGAGGAGATAGCAAAATGTTTTTGTACAGTTGCTTTGGCAGTAAGAACTGACAGTTATGTTTAAATCAGCATGCACTAGATATTAAAGGTCTTAAATCGTAGTAATCGTAATCGTAAATCGTAGATATTAAAGATGCGTTAAATCCAGTTATTAAATAAGTGCTAATATAAGTGATGTTTAAGTATTATTTAAGTTAATGTTAAAATATAAGTTTTGTGAGTTAAAATGAACAAGTACTTATTCAAGAAAGAAAAATGTCTCTATAAAAACCAAAGTAAAAGGCTTCTAGAGAGTCAAGTAACTATAATTATGATTTTTTTTGTTTGCACTTTATAAGTAAAACATTTTACATAGTTCAAATAAAAGTCCATTTATGATAACAGCTTCGAAAACAAAGATTTTTTTTTTTTGTCAATAAATAGTGTTTTATATAATTATTTTATTTTAATATCTTTGTGAAGTAAATGTCTCTCTCATCTCATACCAAAGTTAATAAATACTTTTATATTATTCCCCCCATATTTCCAGAAAATGTTCATTATAAAGTAAAATTAAATTGATTATATTTATGTCAAACTTGCTTATATATTAAAAACAGTAAAAATTTGTGATATCATGCGATTGTTTTTACCAGTACTTAACTAAGCCGCATCCTGAAGTAAAATTTTTAATATAAGTGTAATTCGTCTTATTGTGTTTTATTTTAAACATTATTTTCTAATACATGCCATGGTGTTTTTATTACCAGCATTTACTGAGATGATAGGCTATATAATTTTTTCTTTTTTCAAAAAGAAAAAACTACTTACCCCAGTAGTTTTCGAGTTATTTCAATAGATAAAAAATAGAAATTTTTTCCTTTTTATAGTATTAGTATAGAAGTAAATATAGATAATTAAGAAGAGCGAATGGAACACTAAGTTTATACGTATATATATTAAAGCAGATTTTATGCTTAAAATTTAATTGGCCAAGATCAAGGTAATTAACATGAACACAAAATGGTCACCCAAACCTAAACAGGGGTGACAGTAACATAAATAATTTTATGATAGTTATTAAAAAAAAAAAATAAGTACTTGTAATCCGTCTTAAATATTCAGTAATTATTTTAATATTTGCCAAAAAAAAATTCTCGACAAACTTGTTTTGGTAGCAAGAACAAGTTTAATTTATTATTGTGGCAGTTCAAGGGACTTTTAGCGCGAAATATTAGTTTTTATATTGATATAAGAGTAGATTCCCACAGTTGTATGTTAAATTTTTACAAGCTTGATGTTGTTTCATACATCCGAATAACAAGGCTATCTTAAAAATTTACTTCATAAAAATTAAAGTAGTGTTGTCAAAACGTGGCTTCCAAATAAAATGTTAACGAGTGAAATAGGGTTAACATATTCGTTAATTTAAAAAGCATATTATGCAAACGATAGTGTTCAAAGAATTAATTTCCATAGCCTTTATTGAAACCTGTAGTGTTGCCAAGTTCATTTGCATATTTCACTCGTATTATTTCGTGACCAATTTTACAACTTTTTAATATAAAAATATACTTTGCTCGTGAATCGTGTCCACACTATCTATAAAGTTTTTTTTATTCACGCGTTATGTAACAGACACCGACATTTGAAGGATTTGAAAAGCAATAATAATCTAGTCTAGTGAAGTAGGTACTACATTCTACAGCTTCTGTAGCTACAAGTTTTACGTATTTAATAATTTAAAAACACTTATAAATACAAAGCGATAATAACGAGAAATCGAAAAAAAATCCCGACAATAAACTTGAAATATTGCAGAAATAAATTCTCAAAGTAAAAGATAATTCAACCTAGCAATTAAGTTGAAATTAGATCAGTTGCAGAACAAAGTTAAACAGGCGTTCAAGCAAAACATTGTTTTAAATTACACTAACTATAAATTGTAATGAAAAGCTTTGGATAAAAGCTCACTAACTATGAATACAGCAGTTTTGGACCCTTAGTTTATTTAACCCAGAGCAGACCATAACTTAAATATATACGCGCAGTGTATCATTATCATCATCCTCCTTATCCTACTCACGTAAGGTCGGCGCAACAGGTTTTTGTCCTCCACATAACTCTATCAAACGTCATCTCAGACATCACTCCCTTTTTGATCATGTCACCTTTCACGCAATCCATCCATCTCTTTCTAGGTCTACCTCTACCGGTGTACCCTTCCACCCCCATAACTAACGTTCTCCTTGTATATACTCACAGCATATGACATTGTTTTAACAAAGAGATCAATTAGTTCATTTTTGCACTGTGACTCAACAGTGAACGTTGATCTTTATGACTCGATATCGTTTCCATACACGAGCATTATTTATATTGCGCACATGCTTGTTTTGATTATGTCAATTGCAAGTACCACAAGTGCATACTTCCCACAGACACAGGCGTAGCCAGCTGATGATCTAAGCTAGGTGTAAGGGGACAGCTACTATTAATACTTCTAAGAAGTGTTTTGCATTTTACATTATCTAGAGAAAAAGGCTAGCTAGCTTACAGATGTCTGTTTACGAGGTCTACGCTGTTAAAGTTATTACTAGACAGTATATGCTTCGATAAAATGGTCATTAGGAAAACAGCAACACATATTTTTGTTTTTAAATTACTTAAAAAAATCTTACAAAACAACAGGAAGAGTTACTCGAATATTAATGGGTGATTATGTTTGTTGTTTACTTGAAATAGTTCTACCGTTACTAATCTTAAGCTACTTTAGTAAGGCAAACTGTTTTTTCTACTAATAATGTTACTATTTAATTGTGTAGTGAATTTAAGAGATAACAGCTATTTAGCGCTTCGCAGCTGACTGAAGCGTGGTGGGGATAACGACCGATAATTGTTGTAACGTTGTGGGCCGCGCGCGCAAACACTACAACCAGTCCAGTGTGGCGCTAGACGTCGGGTGCCTATGTGCGGGAGTCTCTGTGACTGTAATCTTGAGACGCGTTCTTTGTTTACGTTTTACGTTCACAGCGCTGTATGACAACGCGATGGAACCTAAACTCTTTGTTTTAACGCTGTAGCGACCTTTCGTGATTTGGTGCTAGTGAAAGTTATCAAAATGGTTGTCGACAATCAATCCGTATCTCAAGAGACAGCTTCGACGTCGTCGTCGGAAGACTCACTCAACATTTCCTTCCAAGATATCACATACAAAGTGCGGCACGGCATTCTGGCGGGAGGTGAGTGATAAAGCTTTGTGCACTTCTTACGGAATGCTCTGATAAAATTATACAATATACTCATTAACAAATGGTAGATGGTTGCCCTTGTGAGTTATCTACGTTTGAACTCTCATTATCATGCGTTGCATGATAGTGAAATGTATACGCTAATTAATCTGGCGGTAGACCTAAAAATGTGGTGGTCTCGCCGTACAACTTACATAATTTGATGCTAGTGTTATTATTGAAAAAAATATTATGTAATTCTTAAATCGGACTTAGAAACGAGAAAACTTGTCGACGTCTTAAACTGTGATAACTGTAGGAACTGGTTTGATATTTTTAATTTTGTTCCTTACTATTTAAAGTACAAATAACATATATCAAATGTAAAAGATTGCTATAAACAAATGCATATTATTAAGGTTATCATCGTATAGTAAACAAACTAACAAAGAAGCTGACTTTATACTCATATTGAAATTCAATTCTACCTTGATACTATAATACTCTATTAACCTTTCGTACATAGATCTTTGTTATCATAAACATTTATAAAATTAAAAATATTGTAACCCATTGTAGCTTAGCATTTGTAAGCGTTATAATTTATTGTTCCTAACAAAAAACATCGCGGATATTTGTAGAGCGAGAGGTGTTAGCGTTAACTTTACTATTTTAAAATTTGCTTTCCTAAAAACGAGTTTATTTTTATTTCATGTGAAGATCATCAACGCGCCTTTTATTCATACCGAAGCCGAAACATGTGGTACACATATTTAACCTCAAATTGTATTCCGGTAATTTAAATTAGCTTGATGCAAGATTAACGTCCATGTCAATTTATTTATTTTTTACTGAAAAAGTTGGTAAACAAACAACCTGTTAATTAACCTATGATCAATCGAGATACTCGCAAAACCCAGTTACTTTTAATGGACAAAGGATACTATAAAAGTTAAATGGACATTTCCTCTGCCTATTTATCCACTCTTCTTTTAAATTCACTTTAATTTTACCCACAAAATGTAGAGTAGGTTCCACAATACTTATTCTAATTTAGAAAAAGTTATGACGGGGAAAAAGTCAAGAACAAGGCCATCTCACTGGTAAGAATCTCAGCATATTTCTAAATCAAGTCTGTCTTTACACCTTCAACATCAACCTAAAGTTAGGCTGAAGCTCCGAGTGTCCGAGTCTCGCGGTAGAGACGTATATGAGTTGGCAACGGAGTCTGCCTGATAATAGGCGTATCGTGGTATTTCACTAATTGAGACTTCCCATTCCGAAAACAATGTTTTTGTAGCGGGCTCTACCACTGACTTTTTTATATTACTTTTTCGTTATTGTTATTGAGTTTTTAATTTTCAGTTAGTGAAGTTATAAATTATTGCTCTAATTATTATCATTGCATTGCGTGCACCAGTTTTAAGCAAGATAATTGTTATTTTTTGTGTCATGGCTGCGTTGTATCGCGGTTCATAAAATTTTGTTTGTGTAATATTTACTATTATTTCATTAGAATATTTTAAGTAGTACACTGAAAATGACTGTCAGTCAGTTATAGTAAAATGGCAATTGAACTGCCATGCCAGGATTGGGTTTGGTAGCTCTATTAAAAAAAATAATGTTTAAAAAATAGATTTCATCAGCTAACCCAATGATGGTACGACACCATCAGTTCCGTATCCTAGTCTAAAAGGAGTGAGTAAATAAATACATTTACATTCAAATATTCTTCCTAATTTTTAAAGAAACAAGATTGTCGATGTCTTGAAAATACAGAACCTTGAAATAGGAGATTTTAATATAGAAATTATTTATGAAATTAGAAAGTCAAACGTAAAATCTCCTACAAGAATATTAACCAGCTCGGCTACACGCTTAATAAAGGCCATATTAGGAGAACTTGTTACTAGAAGAGCCAAGAGCAAAAGGAAAGTTGTAACAACTAATATAAAATAATTAATACATACTTATAATGACTAACAAAATAAGACCATTTTAAGTGCAGAGATGAATTTGAAAAATGTTCTCAAAGTTTGATAAATCCTTGCAATTAAAATGATCAAAGTTTGACTTAATTAGTATGTTCAAGGCATAGTTACCATTTTTTACAATATCAGTAGATTTTTGGAAATTCACTAATATTTCCTTTGACCATTCCAACTAAGCTCTAGGCTTGTGCTAGTATATGTTACACGACAATAGTCAATACCTGGATTCGAACTCTCGATTTGCAAGATCGGTAGTCCATACTTCAAACCATTAGTCTATTGGCGCTTAAATTGTGTACTATAAAGAGTATCATAGACTAATGCGATAAAACAGCGAATTTGAAATAAACGAAATAAGTATCTTGCTTTGAATAAACTAATTTAAGTTTGCGATAACAACAAAATATTGTGATCATTAAAACATTGCCCATTAATTACGTCCGCATCTCATAAAATGATAAAACTCAACTGTTTTCTTGCAGATGTACGTAATGACGTTACATTAATAAAACCATCGAAGAAATAATAAACATGGATTACGTACAATAATTAACATAAGCTTACTTAAAATTAAAAACAACAAAGTTATAAAATCTAAGAAAACGATATATAATCCTAAGATACAACGTTAAGCTTTCAATTAGGAATACTCGTACTTGTATTTTAATTCTTATTAATCCAATAAGAACTTTAATAACTTTTAATGTTAGAATTCTTAAAAAAAAAACAGATAATAAGCATTTTTAAGGAAAACCTGTGAAAATTGCCAAATAATTTCCGTCAATTTGTAGACATTTGAGGCGATAGAGCTATACAGCAAAGCTAGGAATTGTTAACTTCGATCGACATTTGCGTTAAAAGTATTGGAAGGCTCGACTTCATTTTTTTTTAATACCAGCTGACTATCAAAAATTTAACACTTCTTATGAGATTCCAAGCAATGTAGCTTGAATAAGATACGTTACGTTGCATAAACATACGTTTTCCTAACTTCCAGAAACACACTGTATAAAGCCGTAAAGATATACATTGAATAATAGTAATAAACACTTACTTATCGTCTATTAAGTTATAATGAAATTTAATCTTAACATTTAATAATACGTGAAATAGAATCGGTTTAGAAGGAAAACGTTATCATAATTATTATTGACAATTCATTCATCTTTATCTCTTTCCATTTGCATGTCCTTGTAATAGATTTGACTTTACACAATTTCAGATTAAATTCAAGGAGAACAACTAAGAGAACCAGAATATCGAACAAAAAAATGCAAAATTAGCATTCAAAAAACTTCTCCAAAACGTCAATGTTTCTAGACAATTCGGTAATTAATTCAGCTTCGACTTATTACATACTTCAATTCTTTACCTTGTTTCAGATGTGCAACTACGAACCATTTTTATCGGGTAATGGCTCATCGAGCATTATTGTCGGCACATTGCTACACATGTTTTCTTATCTTTTTAACTTTGTTTATTTTAAAACCTGGGGAATCTACTTTTCTTTGTTTCCTACCGACTACTTTTTCCTTAGCTTGCTCACAAGTCAATTTTGCAAAGGTTTCAACTAGTTTTACGAAACAAATGTACAATAAAACAGTCAACTGCAAACTAGTCTTAAAATGTTGAGGCCGTAAATTTTTGAATTAATTTGTCGAATTTAAATTTATAATTAAGTAAGACTTTTTTCAGCAAACACTCACGGACATCTATTTTTGTTAGTTCACGCTCGTGTACCTACCTAACTTCAATTGTTATTCAGACATATAATATTAATCTCGTTAAACAAGAGTGTTTTTGCGAACCAATATCATTATCATTAACTGATCCGGTTTATATGGTTGTCGATAAAAACTATCTAGCTAGTACTATGAAATACGTCCAAGAAGTAAGTCAAAAACGGGCAAAAGAACTATAATAAATACAATGCATACGTAGATAGAGAGAGAAGCGAAAAATATAAAATGAATACAAAACTACTACATTAGATAGCTAAATCCCCTAACGTAGATCATTCCAATAGGGTTCCCAAGGATATTACTAGCTGTTCCCGTGTTGCTTCATCCGCATGAAATTATGAAAATTTTATTTTATTGTTTATATTTATCAAATTATCAATGTCAAAATGACTTGACATGACAAACCTTGGCAAACATACTTTCTTGATGTTGGCAGCAACATATGGTCTCTTACCCACATTAGGGTTTTAATCCAGAATATTTACCGCCTAATTTTAATGGCGTGAAAATATATAGCCTAAAGCGTGACGTAATTGTAGGGCATATTATTAATAAAATAATTATTCAAAAATATGCTGTAATTGCTGACATCTTAGGCAACAAAAAAGTGTGTGTTTACGTTTTATTATAATAGTATAGATGTATACTAAAACAGCAATATTGTAAATATTATCAAAGCTGCGTGACCTTACCACTGTTGTCCTACTTTAAGTACAAAGATTTCTTCCTTGAAATAGGTATTATCTCCAAAAGCAGAGATTTGTTGCCAGTCTTTCCCAAATTAGAATAAAATCACAAGGACTTGACATCGGCCCAATCCGCTGAGGGAGAGCCACAAACAAGAAATATAATAGAATAGTTATTATCCTCGTATTTTATACCATTACGAACCGTCCACTTTATCAAGTGAGTACATATCTCTAGCGTTGTTCTTAATAAAACTACGCCGTATATATCTCTCCAGTTTCCTTTTAGACTTTGCGATACTAACTCGATGCCATGTTTATTATGATTTATACCACTGCTACTCTAAAAGTTAGTTCCTTAGACTAGACATAACCTTAGCAAGTAGTGAAGCATTAATTACAGATAAATATTTATTTTTCAAGCAAATATGAAACGTAACATGTTCAATTAAAGATGTCTTTTAGTCATCATTAGACCTTATAGTAAAAATAGATGGTTGAGACACCTTAACTCAATGTACACGTAGGACATTCCGAATTGTATTTCGTTATAATGTGTACTTGATTGGGTATTTCTTGTAACTTTGTACTTATTCATTAAAAATTATAATTATTGATCTCAACGTTAGTTACATTAATGAGACAATCAGTTAATTACAAATAAATTACAAATGTTACTATGTTGCATAAACACAAGTGTCTATTACTTGTTAAACGACTCCGTAATAAAAAAAATCGGTATAAAATGCAAAAACTGTACACTTTTGTTTTCGTTAAATTTCTTCTAACTTTCAAAACATTGGCGTTTGGTGATTACCAACTTCTTACCAACAAAGATACAATTCTCAACTGAAAATAATGAAAAGATAAAAATAGGCAAATTAAGTTTAAGCAATCTCTTAATTGTTTCCCGTCACAAATTAAACAGATTGTCACAATTGCAGTGACTAACGCAACTGTCAAGTCCAGTATGGCCTTGATGGTTACACTGAATGAAACAAACTCGGTTATTGCGGTTACTTGCCTTCCGTAAAAGACGAAATAAACAATTGATTAAACAAATTCTTAACTAGATGTGGCCATCGCCATGTCTACAGCCCGAAGCTTTAATAAGTGTCTTTATTTTATTAAATAACTAAACACAATCGCTTTATTTATGCTTTGATTATGCATATTGTTATATTAAATTCCTATTTACGTTACTCTTAAAGGGCCCCGTCATACTTACATGAAAATACTGACCTTGTCAAGTTAGTCCCCTCGCGTGTTGTACGCAATCTCGAATACCTAGATTATGCTTTTATAGCGGTTGAGAGAAAATTTCAAATTCTTCTAAATAAATGTTCTTATAGTGGGCGCATCCGACATCAGTTTTGGTGCCTTGTATTATCCTAATATAGCACCCGGGGCCGTCAGCCTCATTGTTGCCGTGCAAATGACGGAAGTGCTCATTTTGTAACAGCAATTTATCTATCATACCTTCAATTACATACATCAATAGATCGAGCCGAACCTATTATTGCAATGGAGAACGGTAAAAGCTATGCCCTTATGAAAAGGACTTTGAACTCTAATTATTTTAAATTGTTTATTCATATAATTGGATGTAGCAAGATTCTCACACTTCAAACGTACTAACACTAAAAGTTAGAACAAAAAGGTCAACTGTATAGGCTTAATTTAATTAAAGTTCTTTTTTATTTTTTACTAGCTGTTGCCCGTGACTTTGTCCATACAATGCGAAATATTAAGATAAAAAAAACATACAGACAAATTGAGTACCTCCTTCTTTTGGGAAGTCAAAAAGTAAGATAATAAGTGCCCGTCTATGTCAGCTACCTTTCAGGGAAAGTCCGATTTAAATCGGCACAGCCCTTTCTGTGATTACCCGAAACAAACGCGGCTAACGGGCAAACAGACAGACAAAAAAAAATTAAATGCGAGTTTCGTTACCAGGAAATTTTCTTTTGATATTACAAACAGACACTCCTTCTTCCTTCACTCCAATTTTATTATAGGTATGTATAGATTATATTCGTTATTAAACTTGTGCTTAATAACAATCCTAATTGTTAACAGTTGTACGATCGTACCCTTTAACTCACTATCTAAATAACATTAAGAAATGTGTAAGGTAAAATAATTTTCGTGAAAATAATTGCTAAGAAAAAGTAGGTATTTGGAATTTGCTCTGTAACTTTCAATTTCTTGCAGGTCGTAAAACTGTATTGAATAATGTAAGCGGCAGTTTCAACGCCGGCGAGCTGACTGTCATCATTGGCCAGTCCGGGGCCGGCAAGAGCAGCCTCATGGACATTCTTGCGGGATACACGTAAGTTACTACTAACATTTATTGTAAACTAGCTGTTGATAGCGACTTCCGTGAAATAAATAAAAATAACCTTGGTTACTCACTGATAACGAAGCTTTTTAATGGTGAAAGAATCGCCAGAGAGGAATAGAACGGACAGTTATTGAGGTCTCGCTCGGCGTCAATTTTCGACAACAGCTCAATCCTGTTTTAGTACACCTATGTATTTGTTTCTATCCTGCATAAGATTTTGCAAATTATTTACTCCCTAAATTTAATAGCGTCGAAATATATAGCCGCAAGTGTAAGGCTATTCATAAAAAAAATATTTAAAAACATTCTTTAATTGGTAACATCCTACATAACTGTGTTTACGGTTTATTATATTAGTATAGAGGTGTAGATTAACATTGTTACACTGGTGTACAGAAACTGATTGTTTACTCAACACGTGAAACTTAGTTACAGTGTATTAACACATTACTTAGTCCATTGAACATGGCTCATTGTTTGATAATATTAGACAGCTTCACTATTCCGTATACTATAGTGATGTTTACTAACATAAATATGTTACAATAGTGTGATGTACGTACGATGTTCATATATATGTTCAGAAACGTATAACGTAGATTGTTTTTAATATCATAAAGAGGAAAGATTTGTATTTTTGTATGTATTGAAACTCGAAAACTACTGGGCGGAATTTAACAATTCTTTCACTATTAAAAAAGCTACGTTATCAGCGAGTAACATAGGTTATATTCTTTGTAAGTTTTAAATACACGCGGGCGAAGTCGCGAGCAACAGTTAATAATGGGTTTTATAAATAATCAGAAAAAAACAGACGAATTGAGTACCTCCTTTTGGGAAGTCGGTCAAAAAACACACGTTGCGAGCTCATTGGCATTGTTTATTTTTTTAATATAAATTAAATAACAAAATAAAGTCTTCAATATTAGAATGGAATTCTTAGCATTGGGTGAGACGACACGGCCATACACAAGGTTCGTATATGAATACAAAGGAATGCGTAAATTGAAATAGACCGAAACAATGCGCGCCCACTGACATAACTCGTGTGTATTGTTATCAGTGTGAACGGCCGTACACACCAACAAACGTATTACATATAGTTACTACTATCGTCTGTTAAATAATGGCTAGTAAATTGGTTTTTACTGTCACTATTTCTACAGAATAGAAGTACAAAGACATTACTGATCAATTTGGTTACATGAACAGTTACTCTGTTATTATTCCCAAATGACATCATAGTGTATCGCCAGCTTTAGCCAGACAATACCAAACGGTTTATTCTAAGTAGCCGTCTGTTGTTTTTAACACGTTCGCTGCGTAACAGGCCGATATCGGCCCAACGTGGTACATAAGCTGGTGCGGACGAAGAAAACTATGTCCATCTCGCTTATGCAAAACGTTACATTACATACAACATTATATTTCCACAAAGTTTTAGCAATTTAATCTATCCTAGTGCTAGTGGGTCTAGAAAGACCTGCCCACGCACTGGTGGAAATATAATTGGGGGCGCATTTTGGTCCGCCGCCGCACCAGATGAAGAATTATGATTCTATTTGCCGCAGTAAACGTGTTAACTAGTATATTATTTTGCTTATAATCGCCGCAGACATGTAAATTGTGTCAATGTTAACACTTATTACAAGCAGCATTACATCGTCTTATTACAATTTATCTTAACCTACATGTGACGGAATTTGACCCTATTGAAGATAGTCACATAGTTTTTAAGAGCTGCTTCTTAATTTAGAACATGTTAAGTAAAACTAAAAAATATGATAATTTGTAATCTGCGTAAAAACCCCTGGGAACGAGGTGATCGCACCAAGCTATTTCGACGTGTCTATTTATATTGTGGGACGAATGTACACTACACTTCCGAATGAAATTTGTTTGGTCGCGTAAAATCAGTGTTAAAATAGCAAATAAACTTTTAAAATAAATGAAATAAGTAAAACCACAATTTGTGCTATTTTACAATTAAGTTTTGCATAAAACATTCTGATAACTATAACAAAATTATACGTAGCTACTTTAATATGAAATGTTTTTTTACTGCATTATTTAACGATGTAAATAATTACGTGTTGACTTTATCGCAATATAATTTTATAAACATTACATTTTTATCAAGAAAAAAGAGGAGACCTTAAATATACATCTTGTAATTGACACTGTTTTAAGTAAGCTGAGAAATAATTATAAATAGCAGTAACATGTTCATATAGAATCGTGTATGAAGAAACATAAAAATATTGTTTTCTCTATTTTTCGAGAAACTGTTATCTAGCTGAGAATGTTTACACCCGAATAGGTAATTTTTTTTATCATGAAGTTTTTTGTTATTATTTTTTTAGACCTAAGTATTTGTATGTATCTCTTACTCTTACTTAATATAATAAAATTGTAGGTTCGAATGAATGTTAGAGGTTGCAGCCTAAACAACTGAACGGATCTCAATGAAATTTGACATAGATATACATAAACACTGGTTACTTTTTATCCCGGAAACAATTACGGTTCCCATTTGTATTCATATTTTTTTTAAATAGTATTGTGCGGAAGAAGTTGCGGTCAACAGCTATTATCATAATAAATATTAGGAAATAATCAAAAAGACTATTTAACGTGATGCTAATGAACTGACGACCAAATGTTAGGTAAAATCGTAGCGCACAGCTTTTATACAACGAAAACATCGTATAGTGGGATACAGTACAATAACCTCCGCGTGTATTTATAACATAGTATACATATAAACGCATCTATATTTACATGCACAACATGTTGCGTTACTCTACGTGACGACGACTCTAAGGCCAAACGAAGTGAGGAAAACTGTTTATTTTGAACATGTTTAAAAACATATTATTTATGGCTTTACATATAAAATATTTCTAAATATAATTGGAGAATTGTATAAATCCTAAAATGATATTATGCGCCGTTAGTGGTCGTTTCACAGCACGCGCTTTTTTTTTGTTTATTTTCATAATCTTTCGAGCTATCAGAGGAATTCGTAGCAATTCATAATGTACTTACATGCGTACTCATATTCGTTCAAGCCTCAACATCTTTACATTAAAATGAAATATAAATTGACGCAAGAACATCTATAGGTCCTTTGTATTATATAACCCGACCAGTTTCACCCACCATTTCTTTATAATGCTTAATAACATAATCAAGGTTGTAAAATAGTTGATAGTTTTGATAGCACAATTAAAAGATTTGTAAAGACTATTTCGGATTAAGCAATTCACAATCTGTGGAGAAAAATAGATAACAAATGTGTATAACAAGGTTGTTTATTAATAATGAACTAGTTCAAGTGTCATTGTTGCCATGGAGTGGTTCAGATCAGACGCGCGGTTATACCTACCATATCCCTTATCGTCACCTCGCTGTTAATGCGTCTACTACAAAATAAAGGCTATAACGCATTTGAAAGTACCTCATCCACGCAACAGCGCCCAACCTAATCATTTAGTGGGCGCGGCATAGGAGATAATGAAAATTCAATTTCGATTCACTAATACTTAATGGTCGATTTTCAATGTTATAAGTAAAGAAACCAACACAATTGTTTAAAAACCGATCAATTACGAGCCTTACGTCATGTGTACTGTAGACGCATTTATCACTATCCACACCAAAGCTATTGATACAATGTAACTAATCACAGATAATAAAGATCTGCAATAAAGGTAAAAATAATTTGATCGATATAGGAGTGATTAAACATGTCACCTTGTGGCAAGCAGCATGCATCGCTTCGTGAATTCTTTAACATGATTACTACACGATCAGGAAATAAAGAAGAGAGTGTTTTTAAAAAAACTTTTGTATCCTGCGAACTCATGTATTTAACTATTATGATATTATTATGTACTTACATTATCTTTATTTCTTATTTTGTATGTAGTATGTTTTACATGATTTGTATAAAAAATGAAATAAAACATGCATTCTAAAAAATAGAGCACCACCAGCTGTGGAATCCGATGACTCAACCAACAAGTGGTCAGGGCTGCACAGAAAGGAACCTCCACACAATGCGTGCAGTTTCTAAATTAACTGCCTAATGTACTTCATTATTATCGTGTCATCATCGTCGTTATGTTCTTACACATATTTGAAACTCGTCCTTTCTATAACCATAGCAACTAAATTTTAAATTGATAATTTCTAATCAGTCATACACTGGACTTACGCGTTATCATATTTAAATTGTAGTGTCGCTAGTAACATTGTTGTACTATTTTAATAAGTCAAACAAAAATGGTATTGAAAATGTCAAGAAAAACCTTAGTAGATACATTTATATTAGTCATCAGTTATTTTTCTAACGAACGAGCGATTTATTTATCCTTTAGTAGTGAATTTATATTGGATTTGAATGAATCTATTGGAATCTTCATTTATTGAATGAAGAGCTAAAGATTGGGTCAAATTGACGGCAAGCGTCGGTATTTCCGTTCGATACTTTCAAGAGAAGAGATAAATTCTAAACCAATGCGAAACATTTTTACTGTGGATTCCAACTTGCCTGATATTTTATGGTTATCTATGTCTTTTTCATAGTGTAGATAAGTGATGACAATAGAAGTATCGTGACTGTGTGATTAAGTCGTTTGAAATGAGAAATCAACATTTGAAATAATGATATCAAGCTTTAGTTGAATTCCGCTTTGGAATTATGTCCATTAAATATTAATAAAGCTACAAGTTTCGTATAAAATCATCAACTAATTAACAGTCGTCGATAAAAATAATTGAGTAAATGAATATTTAAATACAACGTTTCCAAACTTTGACAGTTACACACTTGAAAATTAATGTAACTTTTAAATTATTCTTGTAATTAATTGTAATGTTCAAATGTAGCAAAATTAATTTTATTTAATGTTTTAAATAATAATATTTTATACATTTTTATCAAAGTTCACTGACACCATTATCTTAATTTTTATATAAGATAAGGAAATTATTAAGTAACAAATTTTAGTTGTTCTGTAGAGAGAATACCAAATTATTATGCTTATTATAAGTAGTTACCTACACTTAATGTTAAATTTTTAATTCCATATTCAAATACGTGAATAATTTAATTATTAGTGTCAGATAAAGTCTACTCCATCATGGAAATTTCCAATTAATTTTGATGAAGCATTCTCATCTTCATTTTTAAGGCAAACCAACATTCAAATCTTGAATACAATTATTATTAAGTAGTTATAAAGTTATATTGTACTAGCTTTCGCCCGAGACTGCTTCAGCTGGAATAAAAATCAAATAGGTGCCTAAGTCTGCCAATATTATAGTATTGTAAAATCTCTGGTCCTCTAGCTCCCCAAAGAATGACAAAAAGGCTGATCCGTTTGAATCCCGCCCAGGGCACAAGTAGCGCTAAAACTTGTATTGACAGTAGATATGAAGTTTTTCACAAACGATTCGATAGTAGTAGAAAGTGTTCTACAATAGTCATAAACTAACTTGAAGCTTAGGATTTAAAATAATTGACTTTTTCATTGAATGATAATAAAAATATCTATTAAATTATTGGGCAACTGTTTTTTACCTAAAACGAGCAACAGAAAAATATATTCAATTAACAAAAAAACTTTGTTAAATGCTTCTTATACAAAAATGATAGCTAACATGTTTGTAATCAATACGTAGATATTGTTTGTTGGTTTGTGCCAAATTCAAATAATTTACGATTGCACGTAACAAAGACAAAACGAGTACGCATACAAAAATGGTATTGAATGGAAACCTTTCCGGTAAACCGTATTTGCCTTTACAATTACAAGGATATAATATGAATGTTGCTCCGCGTGCAAGCGCACTTAATGCACTCAGAGTCGGTTAATGACAACAAAGATGTGAATGCACCCAGCCACATATGGGTCGGAAAATAAAATAATAAAATATCCTTCTAAGGTAAGGAAATCACTACAATATTCCTTGTAATATAACAATATACTTAACACATTTATAACTTCAGCTTATATTTCCGAAGTCCTTAGAGTCTAAGTTGGTGACTAGGCCATAGTCAACCACGTTAGAGCCCCTACGGGTTCTTGAAAGATATGTTCTTTTTGCACTACTACATTTTCCTTCAGTGTAAAAAGAATGTGATATACGTACAGTCGGATACAATGGCGATGTTCCACCTTAAAAACTCCAACCAATCGTTTGTACATTTCAAAACGAGACACAGTATATAAACACATACAAAGCAGCTTATAAATGTGTCTATGGTAAAAAGTTGGTTAGTAATAAACGGCTAATTTCTTGTCATTGTTACACTTCGTGTTTAACCACATACTGCGATCTAATCAGTTGTTGGTAGGAAGAGGCTGTTTGTCTCATTGCAATGAAAAAGGCAATTTATCCTCAAGTTGAACACAGCTAATTTCCGCGTCTGTACACATAAAATACGAAATCCGAACAACACACTGATACAAGGCGAGGATAAAACCTAGAAGTGTAGGATATGGACCGGTCAGCTCCGAAAATAATAACTGCCCCATCGACGCTATTGTGTATTATTTTTTATATAACTGTTCAGTTAAAAGTTAGACCACTATTAGCCTTGAGATTACTTCATCTTTACTAAGTCTACAGCGTGGTCATCGTCTTTCCTATCTTATCCTCGCTCCGTGTTTTTGTACTCCAAATAAATCTAATATCTGTCATCTCAGTCACCAATCCCTTCTTGTTCATATCACGTTTCAGGTAATCTACCCATCTACTAGGTCTATCTCTACCAGTGTACAGATCCACACTTATACAGTCTACAGCGTGGAATGACGTGAAAACACGATAATGTAATTGAATTTGCTTCGACGATGCACCTTTTACTCATGGTTCGTATCAATCGTAGTATGAATGTAGATCATGAGGAAGTATTAATTTACTGACCTCACTCGTTTCTCTCAATTTAGAACCACGCTCCTTGAATAAATTGTGCGTAGTTTATGTCATTCTTGGTTTAGTCACATCGTATAAGCGCGTGCATATACCTCGAGTACCATCAGTGGAAGATGTTATAAAAAATATCCGATTATTACTTTCTATTTCTTTTCTGAAATTATAACACAACATAACTCAGTATTGTCAACACATGAAACAATAAGGAAAATCAATTACACGTGCGGTAAATGAATTCGTATTATATTGGAAGGAACCGGCAAACGTTCAAGCTATTTGTCTATCTTGGACAAAAATCCGAAGTATAAAATATACTATACATAAGTAGTCTTAATAATATTGTAATCGAGTACAGCTTGTCGACTTTCTCGCTACGATAGCAGATAGCGCGCTATCTCGAGTTGTATCAATAATCGTAGAACTCTACTACCGTGATACTGAATTAAATCATGTTGTCGTCCTTTTCATTCTTTATGATAAATCAGAGACTCCTATATGTATCAATACAAATGTAAAGGCAGTGGAATTCTACGCTCACAGTGTTTGCGTCTAACTCCTGTTTACGCCTGTGTTGTAAAGTAATCGATAACTTTTTCTACTGGTGAATGTTTTAGAAATACAATACGTATGTAACTGTTACTCGATGCCACCTACTTTTATAATTGGTTACTCCCTGCAAAGTGAGCAAAGGTTATATACCTTAGTCTAGTCCACAAGGGATGAATTTAGTGGACATTAAATAACTTTGTTAGCTGCAATACTCAGTCCTCGTCTGTCTGCAGAACCCACCGTGGAAACACACTTAACAAAGTAATTAAATCTCATAAACGTGAATATTGTACTACATAATAACACGTATGTTTTCAGGAAGCCAACGAGCGGTACGTTATATGTGAACGGTCGTGTGCGCGTCCACAACAGATTCCTGCGGCGCTCGTGCTACATTCTGCAGGACGACCACGTGCAGGATATGCTTACCGTGCAAGAGTCCCTCCACATCGCCGCCGAACTCAAACTAGGCAACCACATCAGCAATGAACAAAAGAAACAAAGGGTAATTAATCCTGTTTGCCTTCTGCTAATGCTTTGTTTGCCACGTTCCTCACTAACAAAATTTAATAATACATTTACTGAAAACACAACTAAACTCAGATATAGTACGGTTTGTATCAAGTCAGACATATCGGGGTCTTTCACACGTCAGACACGGGAGTTTAACCGCAACTTTATTTAATCCAAGTTTTAAAATGTGCCACAAAAGTTATTAATAAGTAAACAAAATTTTACTTCCTCTTTATTTTATTCTTGTTTTAAAATCCTATCTCTTTAGCATTACACTTTTCTCTCAGAGGCAATGATATCAATATTCCGACTACATACCTGTCTATTTCAATTTTTAGGTACAAGAAATAATGACATCGCTCGCAATGACGAAGGTGAGGCATACACGCGCCGGCTGCCTCTCTGGCGGACAGAAGAAGCGGCTTGCAATCGGTCTCGAGCTCGTCAGTGACCCCCCAGTCATGTTTCTCGACGAACCGACCAGGTATTTCAAACACCTTATCATATCTATTTCCTCTCGTAACACCTGCAAACTATCTCTATCTCCCTATCTCTATCGTCGTCGTATCTAAATTAACTTCCTTCTTACACATACCCTCCTTCACCTTTAAATAATCCATCCATGCGATTGCCGCATTTAGTGAAATCACGTAGAGATATTATACACATTAATATTACTCTAATAATCAACAAGTTAAAATCGTCTCCTAAGTGTTTTTCTGTTTATTTCTTTTATTTCTTAATCAAATAACTGCACTGTTATCACAATATGACCGAACGGTGTTATTGGTTATTTCATAAAATTTTATTAAACAAACCAAGTGACTATCATGTCATGTTATTAAATATCTCAATACCACAAAAACACCTGCTTCGATAACGAACATATATCTACATTTATTTAATTTAAGATATCGCATGTGTAAATCTAGACTTTTTTATCGATGTTTTTCGCCAGCAACCCAAAAGGCCTTGATTACTTCGACAGGCAGCCCTAGAAATTAAAATGAAGTGGGAATTATCCACCGATGAAAGAACTTAAGAGATTTTAAATATTTCAGGAACAGAAACAGTCGAATACCTTTCCTTTATAACACTAACATGGTCGCATTCTATGAACTTCAACCAATTTCCTAAGATATATAAAAAAAAAAAACAAAAATCCACAAATAAAACTTAATTGATTTATTTGTGGATTTTTATTTGATAATAAAATATTTTGACATTTCCCTTATTATTTCTGGGTAAAACTAGACAACAATATCATATTATACATGTATTTTAATGTGAAAATTAAGTGATCTTCTTTAGTCAGAAGGTTACATTATAATTATTATAAACAATTACATTGAATACATAGTCACTTCCTGTTAAGATAATTCTGTGAATAGAATTATCATCTCATGGAACAAAAAGTCGATCTTTGTTTGTCGTATTTTGTGTTTTAATTCGCTTAATACTTAGTAACAAATATTTAATATCTAAGCCTTATTTAGACGATTAAGGAACAACAAAATTGGACTTTCTTTCGCAATGTGTTGACAGTAAAATCGTTTTAGGTCATAGCACAAAAGCTATTGATTTTTTTGTAGTAACAGTTCTGATCACGGTTCTATATTTATTTCCAGTGGCTTGGACAGCTCTATATCCAAACAGTTGGTGTACTTGCTGCATTTATTGGCCAGACAAGGAAGAACTGTGGTGGTGAGCATGCACCAGCCCTCCGCAGCTCTACTGGATATGGTGGACAGAATGTACGCGATAGTGGCCGGCCGATGCGCATACATGGGGTCCGTGCATCTCCTTCTACCTTATTTACAACAAATGAATTTGACGTGTCCACCTTACCATAATCCCGTGGATTTTTGTGAGTAAAATTCATTTTAACGAAAGATTTTTAATATTTAATATTGAATTAAAATTTTCCAATAACAAGATAACATCAATTTTTTTTCCGACTATTTAATAATGGTACCTGGCATTTGTTCCCAAATTTGGTTACTTGGTTTTTATGCTTTTCTAATTATGATTCTTAAGTTTTAATGTCAATTTGATAGACAAAGTTTGAAATTAAATTTGTATAAATATTCAAATGATATATCTCACTTTCCTAAGATCAGAGTTAAATAAAACATAACGAATGTCCCTTGCCCAAATGGGCGAGTGAACACGCGTATAGTCGTAGTTTCGAAGCGGCGAGCTAGTTTGACGAGTTTCGAGAGGGCCAAATGTGATAAAAACGATGTGTCCCGTCTTGACGTTGGAAGCCGCTTTTATACAGTTTAATGACCCCTCATAATTAATGCTAGGTTCCTTTTCACTGATAAAGAAATATTTTAAATTTAAAACATTAGAATAAATATAAATTACACTAATAAATGTTTAAACCCGTTCTTCGTCAACTTTCGCAATTGCGAATTCAGATTCCGTGTATAGCGACGGTTTCTTGTTTATCTGAATCTTGTTATTTAAAACCAAATTAAAAATTGTTGCGATGCTAATAAGTTTTTTTTAAGACCGTTTGAAATTATTAGCATTTGATCTTAATAAAGAGCATAAATTGTAATGGCTTCTTTACAAATCAAAAAATTAAGAACGGATGTTTTATAATTGTAAAAAATAATCTGCCGAAACCCGGGATTGAACCAGGGACCTTTAGATCTTCAGTCTAACGCTCTCCCAACTGAGCTATTTCGGCGATGTTCAATATGCC
>NW_013527026.1:3556775-3585414 GCF_000836215.1 Papilio polytes
AAAGAACCAGCGATGGATAAATAATATTACCGATGAGACTGATAGTAATTTAATAGGTAACTACAAAAATCTTTTTTAAAGTGTATAGTTCTAGTATTTTTTTGGCGCAATGACCTAAAGACAATATGGCACCTAAACTTTTTATGCAGACATGACATAATGAGCCTTAAACCAATATAAGGCGAAAGTTCTCTATCGAACACAGAACTCTCGAGAACCATTTATGTTATGCATTACAAACTATGTGCAACTGGATAATCGTAACGTGTTTATTGTTTAATTTGTTAAGCTACAAATTGATATATATAATAAATTAATAATATTTAATTCTTCAATTCACAGAAAAATATAAATTAAGTAAAAACGAAGAAGTGTTTCTGACAACTTTGCCGCCGCCAAAAGAAGATCCGACGAGTAAAATCCTGCTGTCGTTAAAAGGCACCTACCCAACGTCTTCGTGGAAACAATTCACAACATTATCAAGAAGATCATTTTTGGTAAGACGTAATAACTTAATTAAGTTACCAATTGTTTGATGGTTCTTAAGTTATTTTTATTTTGAAATTCTGTGTCGATTTATTCTGCTTTGAGTAAAAAAAAAAGTTAAAGCATGAAACAAAAAATGTATTTAATTTATTGTTTCATACTTTAACTTATCAACTACTAGATTTCACCCGCGATTCCGTCCGCGTAGATTAAAAAAAAAAAAAAATAAGTAGCCTATGTGTTCTTCCATCTCTACATCTTACCAAATTTTGTGACTGAATTGCCAAACAGTGGCATTTCAGTCACAAATAAAAATTAACGACACTACTCGTATTACTATCAAAATAATGACAAAGTATGGGCTTCTTGCAACAGCTATCGCTATAATTACTATTTTAAAACACATACTTCCAGTCGTACTGGCGCGACCCTCAGTTCACGCTGATGATCACCGGCATCCACTTCTTCATGGCGCTGTTCGTTGGTTTGTTGTTCTACAACATTGGCGGCGACGCGCGCTACATGCGGGACAACTACAACTTCCTCTACTTCAGCCTTATGTTCCTCATGTTCACAGCATTCAGTGCCGTCTCCATAAGATGTAAGTGTTTGGAAAATGACATATTGTAATTGGACTATACTGTGTACTTTATCATAATCTATACTTCGTATTATAAAGAGGAAAGGTTTGTATTTTTTAAGTACTCAAAGTGTACTGGGGCAATTAAAATGACATATAATATACGAGTGACATATGTAGGTCATTTTTAATACATTTTTTTAATCCCATGTGGACGAAGTTGTGTGAAGAAAGTGTATTTGTGATTTTGTAAATTTATAATTTTGTCTCTCCAACGATTCAACAGGCGTTTAAAAAAAAATGATTTATGGATTGTCTAGATTAATGAAGTAATATTAATTAGTTCCAGAGCAACTGCCTGTGGTACGGCGAGAGCACTTCAACCGTTGGTACGCGACGGGAGCGTACTACGCGTCCACTTTAGTCTCATCATTGCCCACGCAGACCATATGCACGCTTACCTTCGCCATCATCACGTACTGGCTGACAGACCAGCCGCAAGAGTACACGCGGTTCTTTAGCTACTGCTGTACTCTGCTCCTAGTCTCCTACACCGCGATCTGCATCGGACTCTTTAATGGATCTTTATTTAATGTTAAGGTTAGCACATTTTTTATCTGACGCTCTTTGTATAAGACTCTAAATCAGCAAAAACATTCCAGATGTGTTTCCAGTATGTTTCTGTACAATTTTTATTAACTATTACATAAAACGAATAAATAGTATTAAAGATTGAGATAGCGTTTTTATCGCATGAAAATATCTTAACAAATCGACTAAACTTGGACGCTATCTTTTACTTTAACTTAAACGATTGACTTTATTAGAATCCTGCCTTTATTTTTGTGCTTTAGTTTTGATTAACTGGCTTAAATAGCGTGTCATTTGTTTTGCAGAATGGAGTTGTTTTCGGGCCGTTCTTCATAATGCCATTCACGGTATTTTCCGGCTTCTTCCTGCGCTACAGCGACGCACCGTTCTTCTTCCAATGGATGTTCAACTTCTCCTTCCTAAAGCACGGCCTCGTCGGCTTGGTTATATCGATATACGGCATGAACCGGCCGAAACTGGTTTGTGATATACTTTACTGCCACTACACTTACCCTAGCCAGTTCCTGGAGGATAACGGAATGGCACATGAACAATACGGGTTCACGGTTATAGCTTTATTCTGTATAGCATTTGTATTCATATTTTTCTCATATATTGTTTTAAAAATTAGAATGAGAAGTAAATGGTGACCATCTGATAGATGGGTGTTCGGTCACTGTTAGTTGTAACAAATTCCATAACGTAAAATGATCTCTCGAAAAGGTTGGTAATACAAGTTTGTAATTTACAATTATTTAAAATGAGTTCCAATTTTTTGTGATGGATTGGGGATGGATTATTTAGATAGTTAGCATTTTTATGAAGACAATAAATATATTCCATTTTTTATAAATTCACCATTAAACAAATTAGTAGTCATGTTATGAATCATTGCCATAGTTTGACATTTTGTTGACATAATTTAAATATCTGTTGTAAATACTGCACTTGACCTTTATAATAAGCAATTATCACGAACAATATGTAAGATTGTGAATGACATACAACTCTGTATTTAGTATGGTCACAAATTTGTGCAAAATTTGTCCGATAGATGGCATAGCAGGGAATTCAAGATTTTTTTTAATTACCAGAGAAAAACTGTACTGTATTAAACTTTAAATTACATGGACTTAATACTCATCTATGAAAATGTCTGCGGTGGCGGGGTGAAGGACATATGTGTACGGGTAGTAGGTAACTGACATTGTGACTTTTGTGAATGGGATAAGCGGAAAATATTATCTTTGTGACACACCTATGTATTTATTGCAATTAATTTATTTATTGCAGTTTCTAGGATTTTTTGTAAAGCTATTTTTTCTGGTAATTAAAAAATAATCCTATATAATAACCAACATTTGAACAGAGCCTCACAGGCAATAATTATAATTTAATAGATATCAGACATTATAGCTAACTGACTTACATTAGGTGAATTCTCTAGTCTTAGACGGTTTATTTAACCTATGGGTATATTGTAAAATGATCATTTAAAGTTACAAATAAACGCTCAAAATGTCTTTAGTTACATCGTAATGTAAAACGTTTGAACCCATGACTATTATTTTATACTCGATTGATGTTGTTATTAATAAGAGAATGGCATTATTACAGAATCGTTAGATATATAAAAATACATAATTTAAACATAAAGCAACAATTTATAACTATTAAAAAAAAGATACAGAATCGTATCGAGTATGTGTAGAATATTTTTAGGTTATTCCATTATCATATATCTATGTTATTTTTTTGAGATATGTTTGTTTGCGAATACTTTAGTTTTATTTAATTTAAGGTATGGGTAATGGTTATTTACTTGTTTAAATGTTGTACATATTACTAAAGAGTCAATTAGCCAGTTATAATAGATATATATTTAAACATGTAACAATTAGTCATAGTATTTTAATTGTTGAAAATAGTTTCGACATTATGATATTTAAATGCAAGAGTACAATGTACTTAAGGCATTAAATCTGTGATTTAGAACAATTTAACGATACAATAATTGTAATATTGTTTAAGTGCAGTTAAGTCGGTGGAAAGAAGTTTATCAAAGTTTTCATGTACAATGTTGATTACATAAATTTGGAAAATATCAAATGATTACAGTTTTATAAATTATAAAGAAGTAATAAAGAAATACATTCCTGTATAAGATTTTTATTAAATCCCATACTTTTTTTCTTGATTTCTTTAATTTACACGCAGTAGTTAGTGTTCATAAAAAGAAACACGTAGTGTCTACGATAAACAAAGAAACTGTTAAATTAATTCTGATAATCATGTTAAATCGTTTTCAAATGTGATAATTTAAGGATTACATTAATTATAATCGGTTATCAATAATTTTATTAAAGATTTATGGGCAAAGTACATAGGTATATCGAAGTATTTTAGTCAAATAAAACATTATCGTATAAAGTTCTGTAAAAAAGGACAACCCAGAGACAAATATCTTATTCATAAGTTGCCATAAAGTAAACGAAAAAAAAATAATGCTAAAACAATTATCTCCTATGTCTGATAAAGATTATAAATATGTATTAAAGCACCGATATCTCACAGTAGATTAAATAAATATGAGTGAAAGCAACATTTCGAGCTCACAAGAACTTCTTACGTTTACTTAACATGGTCACTGACGCAGGGCAATTTTCCAATCACCGGTTGCTCCAATTGGCGTAGTTGTGTATAAACGCATTAGTGCAAGTGAACTGGTGTAAACTACAGTTGTATATTTAAAAATGAATCTAGAAATATGTAAAGACAATATAAGTGTCGAGGATACAGTTTTACTAGCGTTTACAGATGTTAGTTATTGTATTCCTAAGAGTTATTTGCGTAAGTGTATTTTATTTATATTAGATACTACAGACATGCAATTAAATAATATCATTAGTATATTTCTTTTGTATTATTAATACAAACATTCTGATAACACTTGCACAGATTAAAATTGTAATTAACAAGATGGCTAAACTTTTATCAAAAGATTGAGGTAGTGTCATGTGTCTTATCGCAGTTGTCGCTACGTGCCAGTTGATAGTAATTTAGAGGTAAATAGTATTTTTTTACAAGTAGAGAGGAGATGCAGTAAAGACTATTCTACTTTACCGTGTAATATTAAAACAATGCATATTGTCGGCTGCAGCAAAATTCAGTCATTGGCTCTACCAGCGTGGAAATTAAAAAAAACAACACAGCAATAAGTATTTATTCAAACTGCATTATATTAATGATATGATTAATCGTAAAAAGGACCTAAGTCAATGTCAATCACGGGCGTGGCTGCATTAATCTGTCCTTAATACGATAAGACAATCGCAATTAAGCTCAACCCACGACCTACACAAAAAGACATATAAACACTGTTAATGGTAAAAAGTAAAGAGTAGAAAGAAGGGATAAATTCTAAGGAGGATAGAATACGAAAAGGAAATATTCATTTCCATTTTATCCTCTCTTCTATACAACAAAAGCAATGCATCGGACGTGATGTTGCAGAGGTGTTTAGATGGTGTTCATTTAACATAAATACAAAAAAGAAAGTTTTTATTGAAGAAAAGAGAGTTATTTTGTATGTATTCTTTGAGTGATAAACTCGATATAGACAGCTAGAACTGGGAGTTTGTGACAGGCTTTACATAGACATATTTCAAGTTTGATGATAATGTTAAATATCACTTGTCATAATTTGCTTACTAATTTCAGAACTGGTTTCATAAGATTCAAGAATAATAATAAAATTGATTTAATCTCTATTTTTGTGCTTAATAATAACATTTGTAATTCTTTACTACCGGGAATTGATAAGTAAATAATAAATGAGAAAATAAAATATAACGCAGTTATAATTGCTAAACAATTTGTATATTAAAATGACATCAAATAGGTTAAGGATCCGTAGCATAGGAGAGGTCCGATAACATTTATATCTCTTGAATACGATGCCGTAGTATATATGAATGGATGTCGCAGTCGGCAAAGTTCATGCGGACCGAATAGTTGTGCGCTCGCGCATATTCGCGCGGAAATTCTGAAGATATCAAAGTTGCGAAGTGAATATAATGAGTAGTGAAGTGGAAAATGGAACCAACCTTAGTGTTGGAGATTATGTTGTGTTCACGGATATTACATACAAGATATCAGGTGAATAATACTTAGTTATATTTGAAATACGTAGAGAGAAAGTAAGAGCTATCAGTGCAAATATGCGATTATTGTCCTCATATACTTGTAATAATTTGCTTTGTTTATTATTTATTTATAAAGTACTGCACACTTCACATGTAAAGTAGTAATAATTACAATTAAAATAAAAAAGTTAAAGGGAAGTTAACATTAATTTTTGAAATAGTGAATAACTCGGCTATAGATGTAATAAATAACTGAATAAGAGGTATTTATTACAATTTATTTCGTGAACTAAATTAAAGTCTCAAAGAAAAACAAAACAATTTCGTGAGACGTGCTTAAACTTAAAAAACATTAATTACCTTAAGCGGATGAGTATGCTTAATTTTTTATTAGATACAGTACTAAATTTATTACTGCAATTTCAGCTTAAGCTGTTAAGTTATTAAGCGTATCGGATCTCGGTCACAAATGAGTTATTATTTTTATTCAGAAGAGATATAACCGAGGGCAAAAGTTAATAATCTTAATATTTTAGTACCTCGTACAGTAAACTGACAAAGTGAAATTCGTATATGCGCATATCCAGAAGGAGGTCAAAAGCGATAGGTTAAAGGAGACAAAACGACATGAGAATGAGTTTTCATTGCCGAAACACACGTTATACAAACAATTGTTAACACTAAAAAAATGTCGTATGATATTTGAATTATCTACATCAGTATTACAAACCAACGAGTACACACACAAAGTTACTATAATTGAAATAATTTTAAATCATGCAAGATTGCTTTCGTGTAAAAGCTTTTTTTGAAAAGCTTAAAAATGAAACGGAATCAGTATGGTAAAATTAATCTGTTAAAATGTATAACATTACTTTATTTAAATTCATGAAAAGAATATAAAAGATTATATTGCGGACATCGGTGAATGGACAGAAAGGAGGTTAAGGTCAGAAGACACGTTATTCTGCAGCAAATTGCCACTTGGTAAACAAACACACGGATATTTTTAATTAAACATTTACACCTACTGAAATGCAAATTTTATATGCTTTAAATCATACGATTCACCTTGAGTTGTCAGTAACACTTCTTAAGCAATTGTAACTATGGGTTTTCATTATCACAACACTTACATCTAAAACATTTTCATCTCTTTCATTCTCTTAGAAAAAGACAGAGAAGAGAATATGTTTCAACGCAAGTATAACTGCAGTGGAAATCCACTGTTAGACACTACGTCTCCGTTTTACAAAAGTCTTGAACTGTCTCTGAGTATCTTGTTTACGTACATTTGTATGCTGAGTACTGCTACTTCACGGTTTTAAAAAAACAATAAACCGTATTTTGTATGTCTGTTATGTATTGGGAATCTCAAGTTCGGTGCCCTGAGTCAAAGCTCCCTCTTCACCTCCAGCGATGTAGTGATGAGTGTCAAAAGATGGTGATTGTTTTCATCATCTTCAGCCTGCCGTTTTCCCCACATAGGATTGATGGGGTGCGTTTTGCTCTTCCGTACATCTCCATCAGCCTTCTTACCTGAATTCACACCCTTTTCACGTATATCTTCTTTCAGACAAACCTTGGTCTTCCTCCACCTTTGTAGCAATATTCAATCTCGTTACATTCGTGTAGATTGTATATTAAAAGTTTACTTAAACGTTAATTTAAGAAATGTTATCAAAATAACTTGGCAAAAATAACACCTTCTTAATATTATAAATGCGAAAGTTTCGATTGATGGATGTTTGTTAGAGTCTGTAGCCTAAACGTCTGAACGGAACTTGAACACATAGGCTACTACGCTTTTGTTTTATTTTAATTTCACGCGGACGGAGTCGCGGGCAAAAACTAGTCCAAAATATTTAATGCGGCATTGTTTTAGTTTAGTGTGCACAAATATGTAAATGATATTTTAATTGCATTTATCATTTAAGTATACTAGCTAGCTATTTAATATGAATTAAAATACAAAAGATTGGGAAAAAAATTAAGTCCTTATACTATTTCTATTGATATGAATGCTTGGTTTCATGATTGTCTATATTATTATAAAAACAAGTGATTACAGAATATAAATATTAAAACAATTATCCTGCCAGTCTTGACCTAGTCTAGCATATATCAAATTCATTAATCAATTCAATTGTTAATTCCGCAATTTATGTAAATACATATAAAAGGACAATGCCTGGCCTTTAACTTAACTTTGCCGTATTAATTTATTATTAACTATATGTAAATAACCTTGTATTTCTTTTAATCGCTGTCCGCTTCTGAAAAAGCTCAATTACTCTTAAATATAATATTGTATCGAATTATGAAATGATGTAACAAATGCATAAACCTTTTTTTAATATTCCCCGATTATAAATTACACGTATAAACCTAAGCATAGCAAAGTAGAATATTCTTATGAATTTAAAATAATATAAATAACTAACAAGTCAATTCCAATATTCATTTTATTAAAATTAACATTTAATTAAAGAATTATATCTTTAAATGGTTGAATCTAAATTTAACAACAAAAAAAATTAAGAATTAACAAACTCAAACTTGATTTATTCTAACAAGACAAGTTTTTGTCAACAGCCAATGGGAAAATGGACCACAAAGTCTCTAAGTTTAAGTTTAGTATTAATCTCACGAAAATTCTTTCTGACTATCGAAGGCTGTGTATATATTTATATATTATTTTTATAAAAAAAAATGGTCCAACCACGATAGAAGGTTTATAAGCAATTTTATGAATATTTACATTTCAAAATGTACAGGTAAAAATGTCAGTCATAAGAATTTTACGCATTCGACCTTCACACTTACTTACGTTTTTGGTATATCTTGAAGGTAATGTTTGGACGAAGAAAAAATCGTATCCTCGAGACGATGAACAAGTAATTTTGGACGCGGCTTGCGGCGCGTTGCGTCCGGGCCGGCTCACCTTCATCCTGGGGCCCTCCGGTGCAGGCAAGACCTCGCTGCTCAAAATACTGGCCGGCAGAAAGTAAGTATTTACATCCCTAAACCTAAATGCTACCAAATAACTGACCGCTATAAAGGAAATTTTATTTTTTACACAAGGTCTTTTTATTGATTATTTTTATATCGCAGTTAAACTTTGATGCCAAAGATATCGGCACAGTTTTTAAAACGCCACAGTTGCTGTAATAATAAATATTTTAACCAAACAAAGATAAAATTCAAACTTGACCCAATATTAAAGAATAAATAAATCTTAAAAAAAATGTCAGCGTTACTATGAGTTTGTAAAGGACTTTATTGATTTTACTTTGATTTTGCATATGTTTGACCCAAAGACATTTAAGAAATATGTAAACTAGACATAACAATAACGACATAGGGAATAACATTTTTCCACCGGTAACTTCTTTGTACGGTAATGTTTTAATCACGCTGAGACGCTTTTCAGTGTTTGAATTTTTTTTGTTTGTGATTTTGAGATTATGTAAAAAATGTTTCATGTGAAGTGTGAACTCTGCTTACTCCTTATATTTTTAATCATTAACACTATCATAGCACTTACTCATAAAACAATATTTCTTACAGACAAAACGTAAACAATTCATTAATAATGAAAGCTATTTATTGACTCAACGTACGAGTATAACCTGATTATGTTTAAAAAGGATTTAAAAATACAAAGCAGGTTTTCATCACGTGCAAGTAATAATAACAACATTAATTGAAGTCCATTCGCAAATCTTAAGAATGGTTATTTTTCGTGAATTATTTATATTTCAATCTACATTTATATCTAACTTATAATCTCAAAAACTACTCCACCGATTTCAAAATTTATTTTTCCTTTAAAAAGCTACATAGTCACAGAGTAACAACAACATTGAGTTATGTTTATTGCCAGATTTTTTGACCGACTTCCTTTTAAATTCTGCTCGGACTGAGTCGCGAGAAAAAGCTGTTTTTTATGAATCAGTTTTTGTTCTTCTAACACCATCAGTACAAACCGGACGTTAAAGTATGTAAATAAATAGAATGCATTGCAATTTAATGGAATTTATTCTTGTAGATATTCATATATGCCTAATTTAATCAAGATCTGTTAAGCTGTTTGGAGATACGTACGTACAAACAATCCTCCAAAATTTTACATTTTTTATTAATTACATTGGTATTATAATTAAAAAACAATATAAATGAGCTGCAGACGAAAAACTCAAGAACTTAAAATTCAAAAATGACAAAATCGTCTTAAACAACATTGTGCAGTGTTTTTTCCTTTTACAAACGAGGGATTATGTAAAGCATATTTATCTTAGATCATAAGAACCTCAAGCCATGTCCGTATAATGTAACACATCTTGATAAGAAAAATAGACGGAAAATAAACGAATGTAAAATAATGAATAGGTACAAAAATTAGAGTCTGTAAATTAAATACTAGATTTAAAGAAAACGTAACACAATCTAATACCAAAATTACACGAGTGATATTTATGATTATATACATGTCTTAATGTTAAACACGCATAGTCAAAGGTTATCATAATGACCTGGATAAAGCAATTGTTGAACATTAAATGTAGTCAAACAATATCACTAACATTTTTGACTTATAAAGAGTATTAGTGTACCCTTGATGCTAAACTAGTCGAACAATTTGTTTCAGAAAGCGTGGTGTAAAAGGTTCCATTCAAGGGATAGGCAAAAATGCGGTGTTGGTGGCGCAACATGCAACCCTCATAGACGCCCTCACCGTGCGCGAAACACTACATTTCGCTGCTGTACTCAAGTTACCTAAAGCAACTCGACTTGAACGCATCGACACGGTATAAATACATATTATATTGCAAAACTATTCCGGTCCCGAACGTTTTATCAATGCAAATTGCGATTGACTTCGAGTTATTATTTATTAAATATAGTTTAATATACACAGCATTTGATCTGCAACTGATTTGATGTTACGATTAGGTTACATGTATTGGAACAGTAGGATAAGTATTTTAGGAACCCACAAATGAGCAAGCACCAAACGGCTTAAATAAAATGTATTTTTTTATTGCTAGATAGAAATGATATCGAAGCAGCTGGGAATCCGCGACGTGTTCAATACGAGAGCAGGTCGGTTGTCCGGCGGTGAACGCAAGCGGTTAACAATCGCCTGCGAGCTTCTTACAGATCCCCACATCATGCTCTTAGACGAACCTACCAGGTAATTCACACAAGCAGCTGCATAAAGAGAAAAGATGTACGTAATTTTAATAAACTCCAGGGTCATAATCCAAATAAACCCTTGTTTATATTGTTATCATTTATAATAGATAAGCTCATAATTGGTCGATAGGTTCTAAGGTAAATATAAATACTTAACACATGTAACTCAAATTGCAATACATTTTCATTATGTTTTTATCACAGTGAGATTCATTTTATATGATGAACATTGTTAGTTCAAACTATTTAGCACACACTTTCTCTCTCAAGAAAGTCACTTCTTGCGACTGTAAACGACTCGATTTCGTTGCGAATCAACACTCAATTTTTGCTTTTAATCTTTCGTAGCGCAAACATTTCTTGCAAGTATCAACTTAATGAAATTGCCACAAGCACTAAAATAAATTCGAGGTTAAAAAACATATAATTATTTCTTACATACTTAAATATGTTACATTGTACGTGGTTACATATTTCGACGATAACCTTTAATACCGAATATAAAACCCACTTTATTCTCATTACATTTATGTATTGCTAAAAATATAATTTTATCTTACAACTGACTTGTGTATAACAATGACGCCACAACTTTCTTATATCTAAAGTTTTCTAGTGTCATGGACATTACATGTAGTTAGGATGTTATAATGTATTTTATTTAAACGAAACTGACTTCCTGAGGTTTAAAAATACCAGAAAAATGTGTACACAATTTCTAATATTGATTGAATTATTCTATCCAAACTTTTGTTTGTACTAAAAAATTTGTGGGACTGGTGGTTTTCGATGATGTTATAAAGATTTGAATGGAAATACAAACATGAGTTTTCAAGACCGTATATTTATGAATCAGGACTTTCACGTTAAAATATAAGAAAGTGAATTCTCAAAGGTTTATCATAGGTCCCAATCATTCACTTCTTATTATAAATATTCTTTCTCATTCTAATAAATTCACTTTACAGTGGGCTGGATTCAGTATCATCACTGTCAGTGACCAAGGCGCTGCAGGCAGTGGCCAGGACTGGACGGACTGTGGCCTGCGTCATCCACCAGCCCTCCTCGCAGCTGTTCTCCTCCGCCGATGACGTCATGCTGCTCGCAAATGGGCGAACACTATACGCCGGCAGCATAGAAGATCTCCCCAACACACTAAAGACCGCCGGACTGATTTGCCCACGCTACTACAATATGGCGGATTACCGTACGTAACTACGGATAACTTAATTATGTCTTGTCAATATAAAAATTCCACTCTTCTGTATCGAAGATTAGGAAAGCAAACCAATTGGCACAGCTCATTCGATATCAAATAACTATTGCCACCGAATGATATTTTTATTTAATTCTCTTGAAACCTTGAAATTCTATACGGTTCGATGTTAAATTATTTCTCTACTTATTGATATGTGCACAGCGATGCGTTTAGTATTCGATGACATATGTATGCGAGTGCTTGTATATGCTAGCCATTGTGTGAAATCTAGTGTATGACTCGTACTTATTTTATCAACGAGTGCGACGGTTACCGTGCTGTCCAGTATGAAAACAAATAAAAGGATACGAAATACAATTTAATTTGCAATTTGTATTGCTTCTGTTGTTTAAATCATTTTAATATTGAAGTGATGGGTAAAAAATCGAATAAAATCCATGTTCAAAAGACTACTTGCTATAAGTCGAATCCGATATCGATCTTACAATGGGTATGGTGATATATAAATTTAATTGAAATCTGTTGTGTTGCTGTTTATAATAGCCAATTTTAAACATGACTAGAGATTACAAGCCACGGTCCTTGTCTCTTTATTCACTTGATTATTTTATCATATAAAGATTTACGACGTTGCGTACAATAAAATGATATACGAGTAGTTATCACTAATTAGACGTTTTTAGAACAAGATATCATTTAATTAAGACATTAAATGCAAAAACAATGACGTATTAGTTCATCTAAAATGCATCGTTGATTACTTATTAAATATCAATATATCCGTTTTAACTAGATGTTAGTTATTGTTAGTAAATACAAATGTACACTATGTTCTATTAATAAAACTATTGTCGATGAGCGGTGCAATATAATGATTATTATAAAATTATAGTGAAATATTACAATAAACGGTATTTTAATTAGTTACTCCGCAAACGCAATAACTCATAGTAGCTCTTGGTCTCAGAACAGCAGCGTCGCATTTTCTGTTATATCTTTTGTTTTTAAAAACAAACTGCATTTTAAACTGTTTTATAACTGTTTTAGTTATAGAAATAGCAAGCAACAAACATACAGAGAGCTTCGCACTTTTAGAAAATGAAGCCAAACTTTACGCGTCGGAAATGAGAAAAATCGCTGAAAATGATAACTCGGCAAAGAATGAAAAAATTATTGGTAAGACTTTCCACTGTTCATATTTGTATTTTGGACAGATAGATTCCCAGTTTTCGTTTTTGTTTTTTAAATAAAGCTTCCCGAAATTTAATTCAGAATCTTTCCTAATAGTTTATTATTTTTTATATAAAAATCAAGAAGTACTAAAATTGGGTATATGAATTGTTTCCGCTCATATGAAGAGGGATACTTCAACAAAGAGATAAGATGCGTAGGCGTCACGACTAAAGTACAAATAACACATGCATTGGGAACAAAGCTTATTGTAACATGAAATTACTCAACTGGGTTTAAAGGAAGTGTCTTTTTACTGATAGTGATCAGTTAGGCAAAAATAATTCGTCCAACTCTTGGACGTGATAATTAGCTTATTTTCGTTCTGTCTATTTTGTATAATATTGTTTACTATTTGATAGTCAAATATTACCGTAAGTTACCACTGCCGCTGCCAAAATAAGAGGGATCACAATATATCTTGTACATGTGGGAATCCATACTTAGTAAAGATATACATGTTTTTCATTTACAGAAATCTCAAGTGAAGCTGAAACGCTATTAAATGTAAACACATTAAATGTTCGGGACTATGCGGCGTCTTATAGCCAACAATTGTCAGCACTACTATGGCGAGGGTACATAGGAGCGTTACGAGATGTACATTTGACTCAGGTAAATACCAAATGCCATAAAAGTCATAAATTGTATGTATTTGTACGAATACAATTCAACGATGTACTGTTTAATAGTTACATTAACTCATAAAGCAATATAATACCTCATACATTTATACATCCAAACATTTACATAAGTGTTTATATTAAGTATTTACTTATTAAGAAAACCATTTATCTGCACATTTATCCTTACAATTTCCATGCAACATCTGCATACAAAACTGCATAATTTAAACGTACGCTCGCGTCGCGCAAAAACGTGAACAATGTTTTATCATTAGACCATTATTGACACTGCATGTGAATAAGTTTTATTGACACGGATCTTATAGTTGATTATCTCATCAAATAATGTTATGCGTACTTTGTTATAGTGTAATCATAATCAGACTTAATGTTATGATTTTTCTCTAATGCATGTTTGGCAGTCCATCTTACTAATATAAAAGCGAATGATTAGAGTTTGGGAGTTTGTAGCCTAAACTCGGATCTCAAATTTGGCATAGACGTAGAGGTTAGTCCGAAAGAACATAGAAGCTACTTACTTTTTGTTTTTAATTTCACGCGCGCGAAACCTAAAGTTAGGTTTTTTTAAGTGATTGTCATCAATTATACGCCAATCTTACTATCAAAAACAATAGTTTAAGGATAATTAAGCATCCTCTTTGCGTAAATTCCCCTAACTTAATCTAAACTTAGAGAATCCCGTATTGTCTTTTAGTACATTTGTGATAAATCTGTACTAAGGAATCAATAAATCACTGTGTGTTGAAACTTGCTATTACTTTAGTGTATGTTATAATTTTCAGATACGTATGGTGACACATCTTCTAGTGGCATTGCTACTCGGTGCGTTGTACAAAGGCGCAGGCGCTGAAGCCCATCGTATGACAACTAACACGGGCTGCTTGTTCTTCTTCCTTCTATTTATCTTCTTCTCTAACGCTATGCCAACTATACACAATTGTAAGTATGAAATGATACTTGTTCTATTCTCTAATATTTATTAAAGATCGCAATAGGAAAGATACCTACGTTACATTCATAAAATCAATTTTACTTACAGTCCCAGTGGAGTCTACCGTTGTACTTCAGGAGCATTTAAATAAATGGTACTCCTTGACGATGTATTGTGCGTCGAAGATTATAGTTGATCTACCCATACAGGTAAACAGATCGTTTAAATTATAATAAGTTAGTAGTAGCACTGTTTATTGACAAATGATTGCATCTACTTTACCTTTTGTTTCAGCTGTTGTGTGCAACTGTTTTCATATTCCCTGCTTGGTACTTAACGTCTCAACCTATGGAGCTGGATCGAATGGCTTTGGCGTGGATCATTTGTGCTCTGACTACAATACTGGCGCAAACATTCGGTTTGGTTATCGGAGCTGCTTGCGGTGTTAAGGTAATGTTTGAACCCGTATTATTTACACATAGAATTATAATAAACTGGCCTTCGGCCGTGCGGAATAAAAAAAAAAGGTGTAAGTAGTCTGTGTTTTTCCAGGCTATGTTCTAAATCTATGTGAAACTTCAGTTCAGTAGTTTAGGCTACAAACTTTACCAAACATCTATCCATTCATGTTAACTTTAATAATTTTAGTAAGATTCACGATGAAGCAAAACAAAGAAGTAGCGATAGTTTAATACTGACAGTAACCACTTCTTCGTATCTACTCTTTTTAATTGTCCCTGTCTTTTTAATAAGTTTTAATTGAGTGTATCTATTTTTCAGCTTGGAATGTTTGTGATACCAGCAGCCAATATTCCCATGTTGATGTTCTCAGGATTTTTCATCCCCTACCACGAAGTGCCGGTATATCTTCGTCCTTTTGCCCTCATTTCGTATTTCAGATACGCGTTCGATGCATTTCTATCTACCGTCTACGGTTTCAACAGACCGAACTTACCATGTCATAAGGAATTTTGCTTTTATAAGAATCCTAGCAAGTATCTAGAATTTTTGGGACTATCTGAAGATTTTTATAATGACGTCATTGTTCTAATAGTGTGGATTCTTGTATTAGAAATTTCTTTAATATGTGTTTTAAAGTACAGAGTGTATAAAGCATGTAGATAGAATTATTTATATAAATGTTTTGTTTTTACAAATTTACGATCTGTGTAACGCATAATTTTTTATGTCTCAATTTAGCATGTAAATTTTATTTTTCTACTTTTATACAACGGGACTCTGTATTTATAAGAATTTAGTTTGTGATACTCATTTATTTTAGTGTATTATTCAATTTATGAATTGCTGTCAATTTATTCGTAGGTAATTAAATATAGATTTAATATTACAAAATGTGTCTTTGTGTCTGGAAATTGTAATAATTAGTTTGTAAGAAAACCAGTTTACTACTTCTGAAATACGGATGACAAAATTATATTTTTAGCAACCTTGTATTACAGCGGTACTTGTATAACTGTCGCTAGATTGTTTAGAAAGCTCCTTACAAAAGTTAATATTTCTTTTATTTGTGCCCTGAGTTAGAGATCTAGACTTGGCAAGTCAAACTTCTTCTTTATGACCAACCTCTTTACAGAAGGAACACGTGACTTTTAGAGCTACTTTCGCTAGGTGTTAGACCAAAGAGCTTATAAGTAAGAGTCGGGACTTAGAACAAAGAATAAGCTCGGTCTGACACCAAACTCACTTCTCGCCGCAAAAAGTTACCAGGATAAAAATATTTAATTTCAATTTTTCCGACACAATGAAAAAACATGTGCACCAACCTAACAAAAATCATTAGTGAAGGCTCTTATAATCGATACCTTGATGTCGATATCGATTAAATGTGGGGTGATTGGGTGGCCCTTCTTAATGCAATCTCATATTTCAAATAACTTTGCATTTAGGCTCAATGTTAAATTATTCTTAATGTAATTTTTCATTTACTGACATTGAACCTAAATTATCCAAAGGGAAGCAAATGAAGTAAATAATTACCAAAATTACATTTATTTATTTTATTAACAAGGCATCGCCAAGTAATATTTTAAATATAGTGTTTGTTTTTGTGGAATAATAATTGTCTAGGATAACTGTCAAATAATAATTTTGTATACCTGGCTTCATTCCTAATTTACAATAAAACCTCTTCCTTCCTTCAAAATTTTTCAGGTAACAATTTCTATCCACCCACTCAGATTCCGGTATTTTTACATTTTTTTTTTCCTTTTAATTACGTTGACCTGTATTTATATTCAAAATTTCGAGTTTGTGGGACTGCTAAAAGTACCTTAGAATTATGTTTACACGTGCGTTTCTGTAAAATGTAAAGGATTCAATTAACGATATATACATGTCAAAACAAAAAATATCGATAATAAAATAATTTACAATGACAAACTGTAAACTAGATACATCACTAGCACAAAATATTTTTTCAAATTTAACTCTATACAACTAATTAAAAGTACCATGATAGCTATACATTTACCTTTTTTAATAATTAATTAATGATTATCGATTCTCATCCAATTTTCCGAAAGATGAAACATTATTGAATCTTTATTTTCAGTAGAAGTTCATCCCAATTATTTGAAACGTTTAAAACTTTTCAGTTTTTTTTTTAATAAAATAAAAGAAAATTTTACTGATGTAGAAACTTTAAAGAAATATGAACAATAATAAACAACAAAAAATGGTAAAACGGCCCGATAGATATAACTTTTTCACTGTATCAGATTTATGTATTATTACACTTGAAGAGAAGAATTAAAAAGTTATGGTGGAAACGATTTTTATTTTTTTTACATTTAACATATCTGCATGTTCAAATGCCTTAATAATAAAGTATTGAAAAATTCAACACTTCTTGCATGAAGGTCGGCAACACCACAAAATATTTACTAATCAAAAGTAAAACAAATAAAACAATGTCAATACTGTTTTATTTGATTTTTACAACACAGCCAGTACATCACTGGAAAGAAACGTCAATTTTTTATAATAGCACACATCCAAAATCCTGTGTAAATACGAAATACATACAAACAAAACGCAGTTTTCACAGAATTACTTATGCACATTTTTATATGAAACATAATAAATACACATTGTACTTAAACTGTAAATGCCACAAGTTGGATTCAGTATTACAAAATAGTCTAAAAAGAGGATTTTGTCAAAATTAAGATTTAGTACACTCATAGAGTAGTCAAGTATTTTTTCTACATTCATCCAATACTTTTGTATTATGGGTCTTATTTTCTAGTTAGCTTTAAATTTGTCTTTACCTTTAATTCATTATTTTTCTTACTTCGATTTATTTTAAAAATATTTGGTTTGTGAACCGATGTTTTTTGCATAACAGTACTTTCGTACGCGCAAACATTTGAAAAAAATTTATCTGAACTATAACTAATTAAGAACATCAAATTATATAAAAGTAGGAATTAATTGGAAAAAGAAGGTTTAGATATTTGTCAAGGTTTTTTAATAATTATTGGTAAACGACATTTGTCTTTGTCCAGTGACTGTATGGAAACAAATCACTTTTATTTAGCTGTGTTCAGACTACCGCTTTTATCAAATTCACATATGAAGCATTTGCTAAATAAATATTAACACTTTTTACGAAATTCGACATAATAAGACCTAGGTATGCACTCACCTTAATCGGTGTATTTTGTGATAGCAAAAACTTTATAATACTTAGGGCCTTTCCCACTACTGGCTGATGGAGGCTTCAATAGCTTAAAATGAATAGAGTACCAAAATACGATACTTCGATCACATATTTTATACGTTGGATTATCTGACAATTAACAATTGTGGGACAGGCCCTTAGTTTTTTTTACTAAATAATGTGATCTAGGGCTTGCTGATTTAAGCGACAATTATTAGCTAATTTGAATATTTACTATAAGCGCACATATAAATTATCATATAAACTGTACAGAATAAATAATTAGCGTTTACTATTTTTATAATTATATACAAACTTCATTTTTAAAATGGATTAATATATTGCACATAATTATATTGTAAAAAACACGAAATAGTGAAGTGTAAATAAATAACAGCACGTCCTATAGAAATTTGTTGTAAATAAACAATAAAAGAAACATAAAATTAAAATATACAATACAATACTAGTAGTAATTAGGATTATTTTAGCGATCTAAAGTTAGGGAAGGGCGTTTGAGCGGCCGCCCAGGGCGGTTGACAGACACCACAAGTCTGCGAATTACTCTCACATAACGCTCTTAGTCATAACAAAGGGCGCCGTAAAAATCTAACTCAAAACGCTAGTACAGCTTCGGTGTTACCTTTTGGTTTGAATTCTCAAAATATATTTTATATTTGTCTCGTAACAGAACTAATTATTAGTATAAAATATAAATTATTATAGTAATACTGTCATATTTTGAAACGAATTTATTCTTTGGTATTGTCAATACTCAACTATACCATAGATTTCATAGACAAGTTTTTGTTTGTTTCGTCAATAGAAACCCATGGTATTAATGTTACCTAACATTGTCTATGTTTCAATATGTATGACAAACTTATAGCCTCGTATATAATTGATTCAGTTATTTGTGTAGCTACAGTATTTGATTCAAAAAGCATTACCTGTGAATATAAAAATAATCATACATAATATAAAATATGTTCATCGTATGTAAGCGTGCACAGCAAGCTCTTTGATTGGTAGTCAGTATATTTCATACAAACATTACGACGGCATGTCTTCTAATTTTAACAACGACCTGAAAGATAAAAACAAAAGCATTAGGAATTTTTAGCTAAAATGGTCATCATTTCTTAAAAAATGAAAACATGTATTTTTTTCTATTTATTATGCCTTAGTTGTTCTCATAAACAATTATTTTAAAGGAGCAGTTGACTTATAAAAAAAGATAAGCAGATCGATCTAAACTTTATTTTAAAAACGGTAATTCCGTGGAAAGCGACTAAAACATAGTTAAACTATATTTACCTGCAATAGTCTGGAGGTAAGGTTAACGTTTTATACCATAGAAGTATGTTTAGGAATACACTCCATGTCCTCAGGGGTCCAAATATAAATGCCAGAGTGCCATATTCAAGCCAGTAGAAATACGCCAACAACAATTGTATTGACAACAAAAATATAAATGGTAAATTCTTCAAAAGTCTCTTAAAACCTCTTAGATTTTGCCCAAATAATCTCATCTCAAGGCAATACGCTAATACAAAAACAAGGGGTATATGAACAAACATCAACTGCACACTACCGTACATATATGTAAACGGTTCTGGTAAATATGACCCCTTTATTATGATACCCCACGCAAATACAACACCGATGTACCCATCGATCAGTTCTCCGATGATCCACGGCCCAAACGGTATGTACAGCACATACAAAACTAGAGGATAGAAAACTCTATCTATCTTCGTCAACAACCAAATCCTTCTAAGAATCTTGTTAGCGATGCCTCGGCGACATTTCGGCGGTCGCTTTTGAAACCTCAGTATCACTAATGGTAATATATTAACCATTAATAGAGTTCCAAATAGTGTCTGAAACTGAAAATCAAATAATTAATAATAATTCTGAAAAAATAAATACAATTAAATAGTTACATGAAGAACTTACCACACCACCCGCATCAAGCATAAGCAAAATTCTCGGAACAACTTTGAATTGCAAATTTGATCCGTCCAAAGAAAATGGATGATCCACAAAAGCTTTTCTACCGATTTCATCCACAGCCATGACGTACAAGTAATGTAAATCATTTTTAAACATATCAGGTTGCCATTGACAAACATATAAGGGTCTTTTTGCCAATTTGCACTCAGACCAATTTATTTTATCATAAGATATCTGTACACTGTCAATATTTACATCGCTAAAGGCCAGGATTCTTACGTGCGTTGAATATTGAATTAAATTCAGGGGCTCACGTCCGGGCATCGAATATAGCGCGTGTTTCGGATTAGTCACGAGAACGACTGGCCACGTATTATGTTTTTGATCGACGAATGAAAAAATTCCGTGGTCTATAGCCGCCAAGCGGTACATTCTATTATCTTTCCAATCGCCCAATTCGAGTTCAAGAAATCCTTTCCTTTGAATTGTGTACATTTGTGGTACTAATCCTCCCATAGAATGAAGATGGCCACATACATAGACTTGTGATCCTCTTGCGTTGCCTATAAGGTTTCGGAGATTCAGTCTCTGTGAATCTCTCTCTAAGGACAGTATACATGACGTAGGATAGTGGCCAAACCAGATCACATGATCGGCTTTTTCTGCTTCTAGTTTCAATTTCTGTAAATGTTGCTGTTCTTGATTGTCTAATATCCCAATAAAATTAAACGGTCTTCGTATGCCGGGGTCAGGGCACGCATCAACGCCTAAAAAGGCCACTTTTACGCCATTTTCATTTAAAGTATGAACATAAGATTTTGGATAGGTTTTACCCTGCACAGAGTAGTTTCTAAAATAATTCTCTTGAGCATTAATATTTTTAATGTTGAAATTATCTGAAAATAGCAGACAAATAACCATTTTAATGAATTTAGTCTAAACTAATGTATAAAGAGGAAATATTTAGATTTTTGTCTGTGTTCGATTCACGTAAAAATTACTGGGTCAATTTTATAAGTTCTTGTACCAATGGAATGGTAATTTATTTGTGAATAATATAGGCGACGTTTTTAATTATTTTTTAATTTCACGCGGGCGAAGTCGCGACCAACAGCTAGTAATCATATAAAGTATGCCCTAATTTAGGAAGCTTCTCCCATTTTACAACATTTAATTTCTTCTGATATGACTAATAAAGTTGTTAATGGCAAAGTAATAAATAACACAAACAACAATATTTAATAGAAGTATATCCAGACCTTAGTATATAATTGTTAAAACATTTTAAAAAATTGAAATGTTAAAAAAATCTGATTATTTACAATAATTTACTGTTTTTTCAAGAACTCAACATAGTGTGTACTGATTAAATAATGAAATACTGTTTGTTACAGGTATTGTAAGTTTCCAAGCTTCATACAATCTTTATCAGTTGTTCAACACCATATAAATGACTACATAATTTTCATGATAGTAAGGGTGTACAGGTGTAATATCCTCAATCCACAAGATAAAAAACCAAAATGGCATTCTGTTACTTCAACACATATAAAATTCTTTCACAAATATAGAAGATTCCAGAACATAACTTTCAAATAATCTTTTATACATACACACAATATCTTTTAAACAACAATTAAAGTAAATATGATCAATAAAAAATAACTTTAATTTTCACACAATTAATTTAAATCATGATAGGATGAAAAAACTTACCATGATTTCCTCTTATATCTAACCAAATAGTATTACTCGTAACTCCAGATTCTTGTATAATATTGTAATAATAAATCCATTCTTTTTTAACTTGGGAACTGCCCAAATTATCTTTAGCTTTAGCATCTGTGAGATCTCCTGTTGCAAGGACAATGTTGGGATTTATATGTTTTACTGTGTTATCACAAAACTGCTGGAATTGAGATATTCTGCCTGGGTCTCGGAATATACTGATGTGTATATCAGAAATCTAAAAAAGAATTAAGACTGGGATTAACATTTACAACAGAAAATTAGAAAACTGAATTAATAAATAAATCAATATACATAAGTTATGTAAGACTTGCTTTTTAACGCGTAAATTAATTTCCTTATAGGGTGTTAAAATAATGATGCAATCGAATTTGTGTTTGATGTAAAGTGGTTAATAAATTAATACATTTTATAACTTTCAAATCAATCAAGTATTATATAAGAAATATCAACCTTTAATTTACCTGTAAGAACCATATTAAGTTTTTATTGCTATCAGTTATTTTCTTATATTTTTGACTTAGATATTTTGTATAGTTTAATCCTTCATCCTTGTATTCAGTGTAAAAATTGTGGTCGGTCGCTATTATATTTAGTAAGCTAGCCATAAATATTGATATAATTAATAACACACATAATAGAGAAATTGCGGCCTTTGAAAAAATCATATTGTTTTAACTGAAAAAAATATGCACAATCACACTTGTTCTTTCTAAATAACAGTAATTGAAAAACTTTTTAGATCTTTCATAATACTAGAATAGATAACCAAATAATTAAGTACGATTATCAAAGTTGATTTTATATAGTCCAACAAAGACAAGAATTCTGTTCTGCAAGAAACGGTTCACAAACTTACAGCAGCTGACAAATGAAATTGACAGCTGACAGTTGAACGAATCTGACTTTTGTTTGATAAGGGATGTCAGTTTATATATTCTTCCCTAGCAACACTTAGAAAAAGAAATTAAAAAATGGCATAATTGAACCTAAATTTTGATACCTGAAACAACTTTTGAGATCTTAGGGCATAATATTGAATTAGTTTTAGTCTCTCTTAAACTCCCTCGAACTAAATTATCTACATTATAATTACAGTGTCCGGGAGAAGCCGTGTACAATGGGCTGCCACAGAATCCTTGGTCGAAAGTATGACAATTTGACCCAACTTATGTACCTCTATCCGAAGTTTCCTCGTTTGAGCGCTAGAGGGCTTTAAAGTTGCCTAAATATTTATTTTTATTTATATGTCTATTAAAAATGTAAATTGGCGAACGGTTGTGTCTCACATCATCATTTCACCACATTACAATTTTTAAATTTAACTTTGAATGGGTTCAAAGTGAATAAAATCTAAGGATTTTCGAGATATTTGAATAAATGTAAAACTTTAGGGGCCTCTGGCGCCCAAATGAAGTAACTTGGATTAGAGGTAAGTTGGGTCAAATCCAAATCGTCATATTTTGGAACGTGCAATATGTGGTAGTCCATTGTACACGTCTTTATCGGACATCCTGCATAATGTAAGCTTACAAACCTGTCATAAAAGACCACAGTGTACTTTTTAATAGATATATATACTTACTAGCTTTTGTCCGCGACTGCGTCCGCGTGAAATTTAAAAAAAAAACAAAAGTAAGTAGCCCATGTGTTCTTCCAGACTATATTTTACACCTGTACTAAATTTCACCGAGATCCGCTGTTTAGTTTACAAACTCTACCAAACATCCAATCATCATACTATTAAAACATTTGCATTTATAATATCAGTACGTAAATTGAGATTGAACCTTCGACATTGTTAAGCATTATATGTTTTTGATAGTTTTTGATTCGGGAAGAGAGATGAAAAACATATTTTATGTTAACTTTTATATACAACAGGATATCTTAATGTTCTAAACTTTTATCCAAACAAGTTATAGTTAAAAATTAATCCGAAAAGTTTTTTTATGGTCGTAGATGTTATTTTATTTTGGTATTGGATCGTGGTGACATTGTTAACTAAACACGCCTGTAGCCGTTCAAATTAAAAACTGATCAACACATTGGAATTCGTTTGACGAAATTTTTGATGGAAATGTATCAAAATTCAATAATAGATTAAAGTTGCATGCGTACATATCTAATGTACTTTATAATTATTTACATTTACAAATTATTCAACAGTAAATTCCAGACCATGTGTTTTTTATTCAGTATTATGCTGCACAGCACATACTGCCCTCATAAAATCCGAACAGTGCTAATAAAACTTTAAATAAATACAAGATCATAATGTTATGATATACAAGGATAGTTTTTCTAGGTATTATTAGCGTTATGTGATAAGGATTTACCATTCCACTGGGTAGTGAATTTTGCTATTTTAAAGCTTCATTCTGTCATTATTAGTTATCCCTACTATGTAGATATGAGAGGTTTTACAGATTATCATATAAAACTATTCATTGCAAACAAACATTATGTATAGGTACTTAAAATAGGAAGGTAGGTATATAGGTAGTTAAATCTACGACCCTTATAATAATTGCATTGAATTTATGTTGTTATAGAAGTCCTCAATGGTTCATTGTTTCCTAAACGGCCGTAAAACGCTATTGAATACGTTTATATGTATGTACTTGTACTCAGTATTGGTAGGCGGAGTGTTTTGAAGTATATTAATTTTAACGCTCGCATTCCATGCAAGACGCCGCGAAGTCGCGCAGCCGGCGCGAGGCGCGAGGAGAGGCGCGGCATGGCGGCTCGCCCGCGAGGCCCCGCTCTGAGCTCCGAGCAAAGCCTACGGCCGCGGCCGGTACCCGCTACCGCTACCCGCGCCCGCGCCACGCCACTATCTTGCCGCATTCCACGGAGCCGCAGTCGGCGCGCCCCGCGCGTGCCTTCGTGCCTTCGCCGACCCATGCGCACTCCTCGCCTCGCTTGCTTGTCGCTTCTCTTAGTCGGACTTACGCGCTCGCAGAGTAAGCGCATTTGCGCCGCGCGAAGCGCCGTGCTTACGAGATCGGGAATAGTGTTCAGTGCAGTGCTTATGCTTACGCGTGTCGCCAGTTTATTGTGTTATTGCAGTTGCCATTGGATTTGTTTATTGATGGTAAGCAAAGTGGTTCTATGATTTGCTGTGAACGGCCACCGTGGAAGCGCGCGCTTTCACGATGCGGCCACTTTCATTTCATACACATAGCTCGAATTCCGCGCGCCCGCGCCGTCCACTCAGCGGCCGGTGACCCTGCGCCCGCGCATCCTTAACACCAACATTGCTGCTGAACTAGTCAAGGCCCGAGAGCCAAGACGTTGCTGAATAATTGACTTGTACATAATAATCATACAAGTACAAACATACATAATGGTGTTTTGTAATTATCGTCACCCTGTGCCTACCCATTAAGAAAACTGTGTCGAACGGTTAATAACAAATTACCTACCTGCTTATTAAATCCTTTAACAATTAAGATTCAAATTTTGTTTCATAGAAATAATAAACAAAAATCTAAGGTTCTACCGATGATTCTCCAGGAATTTATTTCATTAAGTAAACAACATTGTAAACATTAACATGCTTTATTCAAACAAAGTTTATGGCACAGAGTTTACATCGCATGACATTTTATCATACCAAACCAAGGCTTCAAGTTGATATCTACACATTCCAAAATAAATTAAACTTTGTAGAGTCATTAATTACTAATTAAAAAGAAATGCTATACCGGAATTTGATAGTTTCAGAAGAAGATAAGTTGTGGTTTGATAACAATTACGTTCTATTTAGGTAATATTCCATCGTTGTGCAACATTTGGCTGTCTAATAGGTATTGCGTTGCGAGTCTAAAATTTAAACTTACTAGTTGTACAAAAAGTATTCATTTTTTTTATTTATCTTTTAACTAGACAAAATCAACTAAACTAAATTACGTAAAATACGTTTTAAATACGGCAAACACAGAATGTTTTAGTAAAAATAAAAACCAAAATATTTATTTGCACTCTATTCGGTTTCGTTTTGAAAAATAATCTTGAAGTAAAAATCATAATATTTACATTGCATAAATTGCATTTAACGAACATAAATCAGCTTATAGGTGTTACAGAACAGCATAAAATTACCAGTTATCCTTGACCAGTTTTTAATTTTTACTTACCAACATAGGCACTTATATGAGTCAGATATACCTACATGTATCTAGCCCAAATAAAATTTACCAAGAAAAAAGTAAACATGTTATACCTGTTGTATGAGATCTGTACTTACCTTGAAGTTATAATTATCAAACTTCGTGTAAAAAATCAAAATTACTTGAGTACTCATTCATTTTATATATGAATATGTAATTTAACAACCAGAAATATTTTTCAAAGGAGTTTTTAAATTCCCCTACAAGCCATTAAATGCATAACTCAATAACATCTTGTGTACATATTAGTTTCACGTTTAAAACTGTAAAACAATTTAATAGAAGAAACGGAAAATCCGATTTGCGTAAAGCTAGCTAACCGCACGTTCAAATTGCTTCAGTGATTGATAAATTAAATGATTCATTAGCTCACAAACAGGCTAGGTACCGGCGCGACCGCATTCCTTTGATAGCATACTGTGTAAATAAAACTCACGAATGACAAGACGTAGACGTCAGCTAGCATAAAAATTAATATCAATGTATAGTATTAGGTATTGTGTTAGAAAATAATTTAACAACGACATAGGTCTTCGATGAGTTTAATAAAGACGGCATCGACAACGCAGGTCCTCATATATGTAGATCTCCATTATTTCGATTTTAGACATTTATATTATTTTTCCGATTTTTTTAAGATGAAAGATATGGTGATGATTCCTAAATTCCTACACATATCTGCGTCAGGCCAAATCGCTTCTAATTTGAGGAAGGCTTGAGTCTCTCCGTAGAAAAGAATACGAGCAGATAACTAGAAAAACTTATCATGACATATCCTTTTTTAATTTACTACTTTTTCATACGAGCTTTATCGTACAACTTACAACTTTCGTTCGTAACACTTCTGTTGAAATGAAGTTTCCGGCCAAATTGTGTCCATCAGTTCCCACTATTAATATTCCTAAGTCACTTTACAGTTAACTTGATAACGTTTTGTGTCTTACACTAATTACTTCGTGTTGTATTGAGACTGGCTATTTATTAAGATATTAATTAAAGAACATCTTTCCTAGTTATTTCCACGTAGTAATATCTGGCATAAAATATAGCGCAGAATATTAAAACATATTGATAGATCGGATAGCTAACTCACTGCGAAAATAAATAAAACATATTACTAAGGAGTTATAGAAGAATTGGAATAAAACAATCTACCTTTTCTGGTTGATAATGCATAAGATGGGCCTGAATAGGAATTAATATTGAGCAATGATAATCTTACTGATACTATAGATGTGAAAGTTTAGATAAATGAATACTTGTTAGAGTTTGTACTCTAAACGGCTGAACGGATCTTAATGAAAGGCTGAAGAACACATAGACTACTCACTTTTGTTATTTTTTTAATTTCACGCGGATGGAGTGGCTGGCGAAAGCTAGTAATAAATATTAATCCTTTCCAAATATTTTGATATGGATTGCTTAAAAATGATATAGATATCGTAGTGTTTTACGATCAGAATATAGCCAAAATTAAATGCCACATCAAAAACATAATTGACGTGCTTTTTTTTTTAACTCGCCACATTTAATGTTTAGACCGTTAAAAATCTGGTTAAATTTACCCCTAAATATAATAGACTTGTTTGCCAATCGTCAATGACAATTCTTGCTTACCGTTGACCCAGGGTAGGAAAGAATTGTTATTGATGGCGCTTCTACAGGAAGTCGCCAACACGGGCGTTGTGGCCGATCGATGTGATGTGCTTATTACCAATACTCTCACTTTTCAATGTTTATGTCGACATGGTCAACTTCCCTGAAATTAAACAACATTTTTCCATATCTTTGAATCGCAACTTGTATTGTCTGGTGTAGCTGATATGACAAACTGTGCACTCTCATCAAGTGCATTTAAAATTCGTATTAGTTATTATTGTTTTGTTGGCATGAAATGGCTAGGCGTTTAATTACATATTTACTTATTAACACCCAAAACAACAGAAATAATATGAAGACATAAATAAACTTTTTAATAAAAAAACAAAACCGACTTCCAAACAAAATACACGAAAAACAAAATAAAATGCACTAAAAACAAAACAAAAT